>NC_085997.1:8403007-8639875 GCF_030014385.1 Trichomycterus rosablanca | reverse complement strand
ATGGATGGATGACAATGGATGGATGGATGGATGGCTTACGATGGATGGATGGATAGATAGAGGATGGATGGATGGCATTATTAATCTCAAAGGGAAAGTCAAGCATTACAGCAGCTCAAGGTACATTAAAAAATATTAAGTACGAAAAAGGCTCAAGGTACTTTATAAATGTACAAGATAAAAAATATAAACTTGATGTTAGAATAGCCTGCATTTGCAATAATATTAATTATTCAAACAAGCAACCAACCATTTATTTGTTTGTTTGTTTGTTTTAGACAATGTGTGTGTTCGAAAACCTAGCAAGCTTCCCTGCTGTCTACTGCTTACATAGGCAGCTTTCTCAGTAGAGAGGATTCCAATAAGGCATCGACTTATAAGTCAGGTTATTCGGATGCGCTACTTAGACAGCGATTTGGATTCCAGACGGCTGTTATTTCCATGATCACATAATTACCGGCTGCTATAATCATTGGTTCATTCTCACTGCCGCTTTTTTGAGAGTTCTCTCACTTTTCTTCTCTTCAGCTTCTTCTTAAGCAGGAGGAGATCTATATAAACAATGTGGTTAAGTACTGTAGAGGCACAGAGGAGACCTCCATGTAACGCCCCTACAATACCACAGCTGAACACGTCCTGACCTACAAAACAAATGCACAAACAGAAGACAAGCTGAATGAGCTGGAACACAAACAAACGTATCTTTATGGATGTAATGATTAGCATGTAAGCTTAAACTGACTTCCAGTCAAATTAATGTGTTATTATTTAATGGGTTCATGTTAGGGATAAGGGTTTAAGGCTGAATCCTCGGTCATTGTAAATCATTTAAAATCATGGTAACAGTAGTTCCAGAATTGTTTGCACCACCTCAGTCTACCTCATATACTGTAGCATCTAACATTTAGCCAGAACTAAATCTGAGGATCTGGCGATACCTGAAATGAAAAGATTTTTGACAGGAGTGTCACAACGATTTGTGGCCAGCAACTTCGTCTGAAAGCGGTCCAGGTTATGCTCAGCCGAGTACATGGCTCCCAGGTGAGCACCAAGATAGTGGATGTTAGACAAGGGTGTGGCAACTTCTTGATACACCAACTGGAATAGAAGAAAAACAGACTTAAATAACTAAACATTGCATAATCTTATTTAGTTAGCGATAATAAAACACACCTACACTGATCGGCCATAACATTAAAACCAGCTCCACTTACCATTTAGAAGCACTTTGTAGTACTACATTTACTGACTGTAGTCCATCTGTTACTCTGCATGCTTTGTTAGCCCCCTTTCATGCTGTTCTTCAATGGTCAGGACCCCCACAGGACCACCACAGAGCAGGTATCATTTAGGTGGTGGATCATTCTCAGTACGGCAGTGACACTGACATGATGGTGGTGTGTTAGTGTGTTGTGCTGGTATGAGTGGATCAGACACAGCAATGCTGCTGGAGTTTTTAAACACCTCACTGTCCCTGCTGGACTGAGAATAGTCCACCAACCAAAAATATATCCAGCCAACAGCACCCCATGGGCAGCCTTCTGTGACCACTGATGAAGGTCTAAAAGATGACCAACTCAAACAGCAGCAATAGATGAACGATCGTCTCTGACTTTACATCTACAAGGTGGACCAACTAGGTAGGAGTGTCTAATAGAGTGGACAGTGAGTGGACACGGTATTTAAAAACTCCAGCAGGGATGCTGTGTCTGATTCACTCATACCAGCACAACACACACTAACACACCACCACCATGTCAGTGTCACTGCAGTGCTGAGAATCATCCACCATCTAAATAATACCTGCTCTGTGGTGGTCCTGACCATTGAAGAACAGCATGAAAGGGGGTTAACAAAGAATATATGGTAGGTGGAGCTGATAAAATAGACAGTGAGTGTAGAAACAAGGAGGTGGTTTTAATGTTGTGGCTGTTGTAATGCCCATACCTTGTCTCTCAGTTTGGGGTAGTGAGTACAGGCCCAGTTGAAAAGGTGGTTGGCGAATCTCCTCTTGTACTCTAAATAGTCATCACCTCTTTTTCTGACGGTAGTGTCCTTCCACTCTTCGAACCATTTATAACTGACCATTGCTAGAATGGTCATGCAAGATTTACCTACAAAAAAAGAGAACTAGCTTGTAAATTAGGTACAGAAAACAAACTGTTGTGTATTGATCACACCAATACACCAATGCTGCGGTATCATTCATTTGACAAAAGGTATATCAACCTAATCAGGCTTTGGCTAGTCATAAATGGCTGTCTATCCTTTTATTGGTCATTACATGAACTTCAAAATCATGTGCTTGTGAACATTTGCATCCCAAATCATATCCTACCATACTAAACACATGTAACACATTAATATGGCCAAAAGCCAAATGAGATGTCTAACAAGCTTATGGTCAGGTATTCACAGACCATTGGTCATATAGTGTATGTAGACATAGTATGTGGTTTGAGATGCTTAACAGGAAAGCACATTTATGCATTTTGTTATAGATATCAAGAATATCAAGCCCATGTGTTTTAGGCCAGTCCTAAAATTCCCACTGTAAAGCATTACATCACTTTGGTTTTAACTACAACCCCAAATCAGAAAAAGTTGGGACAGTATGGAAAATGCAAGTAAAATAAAAACAGTGTTCCTTACATTTACTTCGACTTATTTGATAGCAGACAGTTTGAACCCGAGACATTTCATGTTTTATCTGCTCAACTTCATTTAATTTTTTTTAATATAACTTCATTTCTGTATTTCAGGCCTGCAACACATTCCAAAAAAAGTTGGGACAGGGGGCAGTTTAGGGCTAGTGATGAGGTGAAAGAACTAAATAATGCTGTGATTCCAAACAGGTGATTGTAATCATGGTTTGGTACAAAAGCAGCATCCAGGAAAGGCTGAGTCTTTGATGAGCAAAGATGATCAGAGGATCTCCAGTTTGTCAATAAATGCGTGAGAAAATTATTAAAATGTTTAAAAACAATGTACCTCAAAGAAAGATTGGAACGGATTTGAATAATTCTCCATCTATAGTGCATAATATCATTAAACGATTTAATGAATCGGGAGGAAATTCAGTGTGTAAAGGCCAAGACGGCACTGCATCAAGAACCACTCAACAACAGCTGATATAACCACATGGGTGAGGGATTACTTTGACAAATATTTGTCAGGCACTACAATACAGAGTTACATGCACAAATGCCACTTAAAACTTTACTGTGCAAAAAAGAAGCCTCATGTTAACCATGTCCAGAAGCGGCGTCGACTTCTCTGGGCTCTGAGGCATCTAGGATGGACCATCACACAGTGGAAACATGTATTGTGGTCAGATGAATCAGCATTCCGGGTCTTTTTTGGAAAAAATGGACGCCGTGTGCTCCGGAAAAGGACCGTCCAGACTGTTATTAGGAACAAGTCCAAAAGCCAGGGTCTGTCATGGTATGGGGGTGTGTCAGTTCCCTTAGCGAAGGTCATTTACACTTCTGTGATGCAGCATTAATGCAGAAAAGTACATTGAGATCTTAGAGCAACATGTGCTGCCTTTAAAACGTCCATGCATTTTTCAACAAGACAATGCGAAACCACATGCTGCACACATTACAAAGGCACGGCTGCGGAAGATGAGGGAACGGGTACTGGACCGGCCTGGCTGCAGTCCTGACGACCCCGTACTGTTGCGCATCTTAAGACGTGTTTGCATGAAGAACGAGACAAAATAAAAGCTGAAACACTAAATCACTTGGTCTCCTCGGTGCCAAAACGTCTTTTAAGTGTGGTGACAAGGAACGGCAACATTACTAAGTCGTAAATGCTTTACTTGTGCCAACTTTTTTTGGAATGTGTTGCAGGCCTGAAATGCAGGAATGGATGTTTATTAACAAATAAAATGAAGTTGAGCAGATAAAACATGAAATATCATGGTTTATCCTGTCTACAATGAAATAAAATTTGGGTGTGTACAAAGTTTAAGTCACGTTTGAAGCTATACCTGGGTGACGGATCTGTGAAGTGGGGTCTTTGGCAGAGGGAAATGTGATCACCATCATGGGTATGTTTTCTGGCGCGTCATCTTTTCCCATACTAAAAAACTCATCCATCCTACAAAAATAAACATTTTTAAGAGAAGCAAAGAACTCCAAAACTTATTACAGTGCCGCTTTACCATGTATTCAAGTGCAACTATGTATAACATTAGTAAAGAATACAAATGCTGGGTTCAGTCATGTTCTTCTCAGTGCCTGTAATAAAACTGTTCCAGCTTGAACGCAGAGTACAACAAAATTATGTCGAAATGGAAGAATGGCAGGAAGCCCAGAGTGGGGATCCACTGTGGTTATGCTTGCTGCAAGGTTTAGGCAACTGCACCACCCTGTGTAGGCTTTAAGCAAGAACAAGTCTGAACAGAAACCCATGCAATGATTCCATAATAATTGTTTCTCTGCTGACCTAGTCGGGACTAAAGTACAACCCCAAATCAGAAAAAGTTTCTTACATTTACTTTGACTTTTATTTGATTGCAGACAGGGATGAACCTGATATATTTCATGTTTTATCTGCTCAACTTCATTTCATTTATTAATAAACATCCATTCCTGCATTTCAGGCCTGCAACACATTCCAAAAAAAGTTGGGACGGTAAAGCATTTACCACTTTGTAATGTTGCGTTCCTTTTCACCACACTTAAACGACGTTTTGGCACCGAGGGGACCAAGTGATTCAGTGTTTCAGCTTTTATTTTGTCTCATTCTTCCTGCAAACACGTCTTAAGATGTGCAGAATTCTCCACACATTCTCTATTGGGGACAGATCAGGACTGCAGGCAGGCCAGTCCAGGACCCGTACCCTCTTCTTCCGCAGCCATGCCTTTGTAATGTGTGCAGCGTGTGGTTTTGCATCGTCTTGTTGAAAAATGCTGGACGTCCCTGGAAAAGACGACGTCTTGAAGGCAGCACATGTTGCTCTAAGATCTCAGTGTGCTTTTCTGCATTAATGCTGCCATCACAGAAGTGTAAATGACCTTTGCCAAGTGCACTGACACAGCCCCATACTATGACAGACCCTGGCTTTTGGACTTAACAGTCTGGACGGTCCTTTTCGTCTTTGGTCCGGAGCACACGGTGCCCATTTTTTCCAAAAAAGACCTGGAATGCTGATTCATCTGACCACAATATACTGTATGTTTCCACTGTGTGATGGTCCATCCTAGATGCCTAAGAGCACAGAGAAGTCGACGCCGCTTCTGGACATGGTTAACATAAGGCTTCTTTTTTGCACAGTAAAGAATTAAGTGGCATTTGTGCATGTAACTCTGTATTGTAGTGCTTGACAAAGGTTTGCCAAAGTAATCCCTCACCCATGTGGTTATATCAGCTATTGTTGAGTGGCAGTTCTTGATGCAGTGCCGTCTGAGGGATTGAAGATCACGGGCGTTCAGTTTAAGTTTGCATCCTTGGCCTTTATGCACTGAAATTCCTCCCGATTCCATGAATGGTTTAATGATATTATGCACTGTAGAGGGGGAAATATGCAAATCCCTTCCAATCTGTCTTTGAGGTTCATTGTTTTTAAACATTTCAATCATTTTTCTCACACATTTGTGGACAAACTGGAGATCCTCAGATCATCTTTGCTCATCAAAGACTTTTGTACCAAACCATGATTACAATCACCTGTTTGGAATCACATAATTATTTAGTTTTTTCACCTTATTACTAGCTCTAAATTGCCCCCGTCCCAACTTTGGTTGGAGGTATACTAAAAAATTAAATGAAGTTGAGCAGACAAACCATGAAATATTTTGGGTTCATCCTGTCTGCAATCAAATAAAAGTCAAAGTAAATGTAAGGAACACTGCATCTTTATTTTATTTGCCTTTTAAATATCGTCCCAACGGTTTCTGATTTGGGGTTGTACTTCTACCACTAAAAGGCCAAATTAACTAATAAAGAAAAAAATGTATGCATGTGGATCTGAATTTGCATTGATACTAACATTCCATCCATATCATTAGACTTAAAAAGCCAAAGGTTAGTCGAACTGATGCCCAGTTCTTCCTGTGTGGCATCGAAACCCGAGAACACTAATAAGGATCCTTGTCCGGGTGTCATGGAAGTCAGCCGATTCTGAACCTCTGCAAGGTAAGAATCAGATTTAGAGATAAATGTAATGTTTCTAACGTTCTTATTGTACTAAACACATAGATATTGATGTTGTTATGATGTATAGTGGATAACTGACCTGGTTTGGCACTTATTTCCGGTGGTAAAAGCTTCTGAAAAGTGTTGAAGACTCCACAGTTAGAGATGATAACAGGAGCTCTCACTTCCACATCTTCTTGACCTTTCCTTACAGTCACACCTATTAAGAAGCAACAAGTACGTCTGTTTTAGCACTGATCCATCCACCTCAGGGTCACGGCAGGTACAAGTCATCAAGCTAAAAGCAGGAAACACCCCGGACAGATAGCCAGTCCATCACCAGGCACACACGTTCACATCTAGGGCAATTTAAGTATGTATCTCCAATTAACCTGACTGCATGTCTTTGGGTCTTTGGACTGTCGGAAGAAATCAGAGCTCCCACATGGACAAGGGGAGAACATGCAAACTCCACACAGTAAGGACCTGGACTGCTTTAACTGGAACTCAAACCCAGGACCTTTTTGCTGTGAGATGACAGCATTACCCAAAGAGACGTGTTTAATTAATGCCAGTCCTGTTGAATCTAAACATATTTAGCACCGCTCAATGGTTAGATGTCTGTGAATACACTCACTAGCTAATACCACCACCGAGATTCGAACCCCAGATCTCAGCTTAGGTGTACTAGCAATATTTACAGCAGCTGTTAAGGCAAAATAAGGCTTTTGTTCAATGTAAATAACTGATGAATAAATTCACATCAACTAAATAATTGTTAATATAATAAACTTATTTGTATAATATATATAATTCCTATCCAGTAATGTAACATAGACTAAAAGGTCTACAACACTATGCTTATGAGGAAAAGATAAAGGATATTAAGATATACACCGATCAGCCATAACATTAAAACCACCCCCTTGTTTCTACACTTACTACCCATTTTATCAGCTCCACTTACCATATAGAAGCACTTTGTAGTTCTACAATTACTAACTGTAGTCCATCTGTTTCTCTGCATGCTTTGTTAGCCCCCTTTCATGCTGTTCGTCAATGGTCAGGACCACTACAGAGCAGGTATTATTTAGGTGGTGGATCATTCTCAGCACTGTAGTAACAATGACATGGTGGTTGTGTGTTAGTGTGTGTTGTGCTGGTATGAGTGGATCAGACACAGCAGCGCTGCTGGACTTTTTAAACACCTCACTGTCACTGCTGGACTGAGAATAGTCCACCAACCAAAAATATCCAGCCAACAGCGCCCCATGGGCAGCGTCCTGTGACCACTGCTGAAGGTCTAGAAGATGACCGACTCAAACAGCAGTAATAGATGAGCGATCGTCTCTGACTTTACATCTACAAGGTGGACCAACTAGGTAGGAGTGTCTTTTAGAGTGGACAGTGAGTGGACACGGTATTTAAAAACTCCTGCTGAGAATCATCCACCACCCAAATATTACCTGCTCTGTGGGGGTCCTGACCATTAAAGAACAGAGTAAAAGCAGGCTAAAAAAAGTGTGTAGAGAAACAGATGGACTACAGTCAGTAATTGTAGAACTACAAAGTGCTTCTATATGTCAAGTGGAGCTGATAAAATGGACAGTGAGTGTAGAAACAAGGAGGTGGTTTTAAATGTTATGGCTGATCGGTGTATATCCATTCAAATCCACAACACAATGAAGTTCACAAAAGGAAAGAGGACTGAATACTTTGTAAATCCAATTACAAATCCAATTATGGGTTAATTTTAGCAGTGCAATTGAATAGAGCAGTTTATAAGCTGAACCAGGTAAAGACTGACTAAAAAAAGCTGGAAGGTTTACAATCAAGACAGTTAACAGTTTTAACAGTTCAGTAAATGTATTACACTTCATTGAAAATAGTTAAGGGATTTGTTCTAAAGAAAATAAAGGACACAGGAAAATAGAATGGTTTTCTTGCCTTGTGACATCAATGATGGATCTACAAACTCACCATATGCAGCTCCATTGTCGTCAACCAGGATGTGATTCACGGGTGCACGGACGAGCACGTTTCCACCAAACTTTTTAATGACTTTGATGATGTGGAATGGGATTTCGCTGGCACCCCCTTTTGGGTAGTACGCGCCACGCTTGTAATGGTGCAGCAGTAACGCATTGATCACGATGCTGGAGTCTCTGGGAGGAACGCCTGTCGGAATAAAAATAGCTTCAATCAAAGACTGCTCCCCAATGTACCGATTACGTCTCACTATCCCGAGCCATCTTTTCGAAATATTATCTTGATTCTTAATTATCAACAGCATACACAATAGAAATAATAAAAACGTGTGGACTTTCCACTTTTGAGGATGTTCCTGAGGCAGAAATAAGAGTGTAAATCCCAGATTGTGATACCTTGTTTAAGAGTTAAAGTAACGACAAGAAAAATCATTTTAAATTACGTTTACAAGTTTAACAAATTTTCCATGACTTCCTGTTTCACTGGTTTATAAATACAGTGGCACAGAGACCTTATTCCCTGAGTCGTTCATTAACATGTTGGAGATTAGAGAATAAAAAATAAATTATATACATAACATATTTCAAGTAATAATGATTCAATTAGCCTGGAAAAACATGCAGGTGACTATAGTGAGATCTACTATCTACAAATCCCCATACCAACAAAGTTTTAGAATTTACATGCCAAAAGGAAGCCATTGGACCCTGATGTCACAAATAAGTTATACAGACAAATTGACAACACACAATTAAGGTGGGTTGGTGTAAAAAGACAGATAGTAATGATCTAACACACTTCCTTTCTCCAAAACCACTGGGATCCTTCTTATGATACATGGCATTACAGACTCAATCAAGTATAAGGATTAGAATTATTTAATTTGAAATAAAAATCTTTTGTTCTATGCCAATTACTGTAACAGGGACAGGGTTGGATCTGCCAACAGAGCGACAAACTATGCACAGAAAACCTAAGATCAGATATTTTTAAATGTTTTATTGAGGAAGACTCTATGCTATTATGCTGGCAGTGGGGGAAAATGGTCCACAACAAAATTAAAGCAAGCAGTGCCGATGTGGGACTGTGTCATGTGGGGGGAGTATTGGTGCATGGACCAAAATTGACTGGACCAAATACGACTTAGGTCCTGCACGCAGCAAGTAGTGCTGAGGGAATCATATGAACGCTTATATGAATGGAAACATTGTAGAAATAAAAAATTATCATTTATAAACATAGTTTTAAAAACAATGCGTTGACTTAAAATATTGACAAATACGTCAACGTCATGGACTAGGTCAACCGATCGTGGCAGCCCTAGTTGCAGGGATCATAATCTATTAACCTTACCATAAAAAATATAGGAGAATATCATTTGGAGATCCTTGTTGGAGGTCAGACTGTCGGCGACTGTTTTAGCGCTAGTGCCTACAAGCCGAAAGATAGAGGAGCAGAGATCAGCAATGCCACTTTTTAACAGGAACAACGCCACCCACTGGGGAATCAGCTTCAGTGTAGCCAGGTATTGTGTTTGTCTAGCTGAGATCTTCAAAGATCCAACAAAAAAAAAAACATTTTTAAGATTAAACAGATCTTTCAAAGTAAGGGAAGACCACTTTTGAGGATACAAGTGATAAAAAGTGCCTTACCTTCATGAGCTTGAAAAACTTCTCTAAAGCTTCTTGGTCATTGGGAAACTGCTTCTTTAGGTGTTCTTCCATCTCATGTTTGCCACTCCAGACGGTGTATTTCCTTTGTTGCTCTCCACTACCAATCACAATGGTGTCAAAATGATCGTCCAGTTTTACAAACTCCACTTGGCCTTCAGTAATTTGATCAAGGATGACCTTAAACAGACTGTTCTCATGCAACTGACCGACGTAATGAAGCCCTGCAAAATAACATTTGATAACATTTCCGAATTTGTGCATGAAAAAGCTTATTTTAACTATTTAAATATACAAAATTGCATTTATGTTACACTATATGGACAAACCTATTGGGACACACCTTCTAATTAAAGAATTCATGTGTTTCAGCTAAAGAAAAGCTCGATTTGAAGAAACTCCAGTCAGCTTTGGAATGAACTGGAACATCAGTTGAGGCTTTTCTGACCAACATCAGTGCCCAGCCATACAAATGCTCTTTTAACTGAATGGGCACAAATTCCCAAATACATTTAAGTCTTTTTTAAGCCTTTTGAAGTCATTTTAAAGATCACATAAAGGCCACAATTTTTTTTAATACCATTTGTTTTTAAAATGGGATGGTAAGGCATCCAAATACTTGGTCAGATAGTGTACTTTTGTGTTTCACCTTTGGAAAGAAATTTATGTACAAGCCCCATTTTCAGAAAAGTTGGGATATTTTGAAGAAAGAAAAAAGAAAGAAAAAAAGAAAGAAAGAAAGAAAAGAAAGAAAAGAAAGAAAGAAGGAAAAGGAAAGAAAGAAAGAAAGAAAGAAAGAAAGAAAGAAAGAAAGAAAAAAAGAAAGAAAGAAAGAAAAAAAGAAAGAAAGAAAGAAAGAAAGAAAGAAAGAAAGAAAGAAAGAAAGAAAGGGAAAAAAGGAAAGAAAGAAAAAAACAGAAAAGAAAGTTAAAGAAAGAAAGAAAAAAGAAAGAAAAAAAGAAAGAAAAGGAGAAAAAAGAAAGAAAGAAAGAAAGAAAGAAAGAAAGAAAGAAAGAAAGAAAGAAAGAAAGAAAGAAAGAAAGAAAAAAAACAGAAAAGAAAGTTAAAGAAAGAAAGAAAAAAGAAAGAAAAAAAGAAAGAAAAGGAAAGGGAAAAAAAGAAAATGAAGAGAAGGAAAAAAGAAAGAAAAGAAAAAAGAAAGAAAAGAAAGAAGGAAACAAAGATAAAAAGAATGAAAGAAAGAAGAAAAGGAAAGAAAGAAAGAGAAAAGAAAGAAAAAAATAAAGAAAGAAAAGGAAAGAAAAAAAAACAGAAAAGAAAGTTAAATAAAGTTAAAGAAATAAAAAAGAAAGAAAGAAAAGGAAAGAAAAAAATAAAATAAAGAAAGAGAAGGAAAAAAGAAAGAAAAAAACAGAAAAGAAAAAAGAAAGAAAAGGAAAGAAAAAAGGAAAGTAAGAAAAAAAGAAGGAAAGAAAGAAAGAAGAAAAGAAAGAAAAGGAAAGAAAGAAAATAAACAAAGAAAAGGAAAAAAGAAAGAAAGAAAGAGAAAAGAAAGAAGAAAAGGAAAGAAAGAAAGAAAAAAACCCAGAAAAGTTAAAGAAAGAAAAAAACAGAAAAGAAAGAAAAAAGAGAAAAAAACAGAAAAGAAAATTTAAGGAAAAAAAAAAACAGAAAAGAAAGTTAAAGAAAGAAAAAAAAACAGTAAAGAAAGAAAGAAAGAAAAGGAAAGAAAAGGAAAGAGAAAAGAAAGAAAAAAGAAAGAAAAAAACAGAAAAGAAAGAAAGAAAAAAAAGAAAAAAACAGAAAAGAAACTTTAAGGAAAGAAAAAAAAACAGAAAAGAAAGTTAAAGAAAGAAAAAAAAACAATAAAGAAAGAAAGAAAAGGAAAAAACAGAAAAAAAAAAGAAAAAAAAGAAAAAACAGAAAAGAAAGAAATAAAAGGAGAGAAAAAAAGAAAGAAAGAAAGAAAGAAAAAAGAAAGGAAACGTGTGACTGGACAGCACAGTCCTCGATCCTCCTTACCTGCGTCAAACTCAAACCCTTTCTCAGTGAAAGAGTGACAGCAGCCTCCAGCTTTGTCATGTTGCTCCAGTACGAGCACTCTCTTGCCCAGTTTGGCCAGCGTAGCTGCAGCCGTCAGGCCACCAATTCCACTGCCGATTACTATAGCATCGAGATTCTCTGGCACCTTTGCCCTGGTGAAGCCTATACGAGTAAATCAGTGACAAAGGACTCAAATGTGTAATTTAAATTTTCATCACCGCTTTATCCTCATCACAGTCACGGTGGGTCCAGTTTTACCAGCAACACTAGGCACAAGAAAGAAATGCTGGAAAGGGCGCCAATCCGTCCCCCTTGATATAGTTAATACTGTCTGTGTAGACAGCTGATAGCTGAGAGTATTAAACTTTTAAACCGACATCTCTCCAGCCAGTAGCCCAAAGCTCTACCACTGTTCCTATATAATACTTACAATATAGTATGTACACTGATCAGCCATAACATTAAAACCACCTACTGGTTTCTACACACACTGTCCATTTTATCAGCTCCACTTACCATATAGAAGCACTTTGTAGTTCTACAATTACTGAATGTAGTCCATCTGTTTCTCTTCATACTTTTTTTAGCCTGCTTTCTCCCTGTTTTTAATGGTCAGGACTCTCCCAGGACCACCACAGAGCAGGTATTATTTAGGTGGTGGATCATTCTCAGCACTGCAGTGACACTGACATGGTGGTGGTGTGTTTGTGTGTGTTGTGCTGGTATGAGTGGATCAGACACAGCAGTGTCCACTCACTGTCCACTCTATTAGACACTCCTACCTAGTTAGTTCACCTTGTAGATGTAAAGTCAGAGACAATCGTTTACACACTAACACACCACCACCATGTCAGTGTCACTGCAGTGCTGAGAATCATCCACCACCTAAATAATACCTGCTCTGTAGTGGTCCTGACCATTGAAGAACAGGGTGAAAGCAGGCTAAAAAAGTATTAAGAGAAACAGATGGACTACAGTCAGTAACTGTAGAACTACAAAGTGCTTCTATATGGTCCAGTTAAATGGACAATATGTGTGGATACGGTGTACATACACATTACACATAAATACTACAGATAATACACTCACCTTGCATTAGAACCGTGTTCCTTTCCTTCGGGTCTAGCTCCAACGGTCCTGGAGGTCTAACAGACTCTAATGAAAATGGGCTTCGTTTGCCAAACAGGTACCAATAGGTAACGCCAGCCCAAACCAGAAAACACACCAAGACCACCAGCATCCACATCGTGAAGAAGCCTGTCATAAGAAAGGAACAATTCACAATGGGATCGAAAATGATGTTAGATATAAGTACCTTTTAGTGCTAGTAAGTGCTAAAGGTCTTAGTCAGCAATAACCCTGACAATATGATGTTACAGCAGCAGTAAAGATAAGGAATGAGATTATTGAAGGTCTTGAGAACAATCAGTTATGTTAACCTATTTATTATATCATTAAAAACTGTTAGGTGGCAAGGTGGCTGAGTGGGTAGCACTGTCGCCTCACAGCAAGAAGGTCCTGGGTTCGATCCCCAGGTGGGGCAGTCCGGGGCCTTTCTGTGTGGTCTACAAAAACTGTTCTACCAGTGTCCGTGTGGGTTTACTGCGGGTGCTCTGGTTTCCTCCCACAGTCCAAAGACATGCAAGTGAGGTAAACTGGAGACACTAAATTGTCCATGACTGTGTTTGATATAACCTTGTGAACTGATGATCTTGTGTAATGAGTGACTACCGTTCCGGTCATGAATGTAACCACAGTGTAAAACATGACGTTAATATCCTAATAAACAAACACATTAAAGATTGTTACATCAAAACCGATTATTTACTCATTTTCTGTAACTACTTTATGGTAATCAGTATAATGACTATTATATATTATATACTGTATATACACTGATAATGACCACCCTCCTAATATTGCTCCTCCTTTTGCTGCCAACCAGCCCTGACTCGTCAAGGCATGGACTCCACTAGACCCCTGAATGTGTGCTGTGGTATCTGCCACCAAGTTGTCAGCAGCAGATCCTTTAACTCCTGTAAGTTGTGGATCGGACTTGTTTGTCCAGCACATCCCATAGATTGTGGCAGGGCGCATTATCCTGCTGAAAGAGGCCCCAGCCATCAGGGAATACCATTTCCATGAGGTGGTGTACGTGGTCTGCAGGTAGGTGGTACGTGTCAAAGTAACATCCACATGGACGGCAGGACCCAAGGTTTCCCAGCAGAACATTGCCCAACGCATATCACACTGCCACCCCCCGGCTTGCCTTCTTCACATAGTGCATCCTGGTGCCGTGTGTTCCCCAGGTAAGCGACGCACACGCACCCGGCCATCGACGTGATGTAAAAGAAAACGTGATTCATCAGACCTGGCCACCTTCCTCCATTGCTCCGTGGTCCAGTTCTGATGCTCACGTGCCCATTATCGGCGCTTTTGGTGGTAAACAGGGGTCAGCGGGTATGCAGCCCCATACGCAACAAACTGCCATGCACTGTGTATTCTGACACCTTCCTATCAGAACCAGCATTAACTTCTTTAGCAATTTGAGCTACAGTAGCTCGTCTGTTGGATCGGACCACACGGTCCAGCCTTCGCTCCCCTCGTGTATCGATGTGCCTTGGCCGCCCATGACCCTGTCGCAGGTTTACCACTGTTCCTTGGACCACTTTCGATAGATACTGACCACTGCAGTCGTCTAGCCCTTGTCAAACTCGCTCAAATCCTTACACTTTTCTGCTTCTGACATCAACTTTGAGGATACAATGTTCACTTGCTGCCTAATATATCCCACCCACTAACAGGTGCCGTGATGAAGAGATAATCAGTGTTATTCTTTTCACCTGTCAGTGGTCATAATGTTATACCTGGTCGGTGTGTGTGTGTATGTATGTATATAATCTTTTAAAATATTAAAAGCTTTAAGTACAAAGATTGAAAGACACTTAATCTTATCATGCATGCCACACACGCATGTACAATAGTACTTTGTGCTCCTAGATAACAGCTTATTGTCTTTTCCTACATTGTTTAATGAGACCGCAAGGGATCTTAGACCTGTCCTTTATACAGAATCTTTCCAAATACATTAATGCATTCTTCACTTCAGCTCATCCCACAGATTTCCTATGGGGTTTAGGTCCGGGGCTGGGATGGCCAACTCCACAAAGATTGGGCCTGGCTGAGAAACATGAAAACAGCCCATAATAAACATTCTTTATTGATAATCCTTTCGATCTTTTACTTTGGAAGCAATGGGCGGTGTGGTGGGTAGCACGGTCACCTTAGATCAGGGGTGCACAACTTCTTTTTACCAAGGGCCGATTTTACATGAACACCTAAACCAGAGGGCCACACAAATCATTTTTACAGATCTGTCCACATGAATTTGTAATAGTTACGGCTGGGTGATATTGAAATTCGATTATTTTCAAATGTATTATTGATTCTCGATTGCGATTGCAATTTTTTTTTTTTTTTTTTGTATAATGCAATTGAAACATTTTAATTTAAAAGACTGCAGAAATGCAAAAATAGAAACAGCACCACCTAATTATCCTTTCAAGGAACTCAAACTTTATAACAATAACAATATAACAATAATTATCAATAATTTGAACAAAATAGAAATCTTAATTAGCTATATCCTTTATATAAAAAACTCACAAACAACTCACTTTAAATAATGTGCAGCATAAGAAAAGTGCAAAACCACAAACATTTCTTTACATGTTTTTTAAAAGGAACTCGAGCATGTTTACTGTTTCCACCATATAAGTGAGTCTGTATCAGTATCTACACTGGGGGACATCGAATAAGCACTCAGCTCAGCTTTGATTTTGTCCTCTTGTGATTGGGGAGTGGATGGAGGGAGCACATTCCACGTCTAACCATATGGACTACAATTCCCATGAGCCCCTGGACTGTCACGTGACTATCACATGTCAGCCAATCCTGATCGCGCTCACCGTCTCCGGAGTTTTGATTCAGTTCAGCTGTGTTCGGTTCCATGAATCTTATTTAAACTCTTCTGTTTGTGTGTCTCGTTGTGAAGTTTTGTTGATCGTGTTTGTGTCCTTATTAACCGTTACCGTGTATAATCCTTCCTGTCTTCCGTTTGCTGCCTGTCTGTTTATCCTCTGGTTTTGGACTCTGCAGGGTTTTGTACCCTGTTTTTGCCTTTTTTATATTAAACTTTCCCTGATTTATATTCCGCGAGCGTCTGGTCAGTTTCTGCCTCGTGACATGTTGGTATTTTAATTACAATATAAAGTATGTAAACAATCGCGATTGTCACATTTCTAACATCATGTGAAAACGTTCATGCGAATTAACCGAATTAATCGTGAAAATCGCCCAGCCCTAGTTCCAGTATAAAAGTATTATGGATTCATTGATCTTAAGTATAAATTAAAATAATAAAAAAATAAAAGCATTATCTATAATACAAGGTTTGTAGGTTGTGAGGGAAATTAATATGTGTTTATAAAAAATAGTTTGACTTTATTATATTAAATCATATTAGAGTTTAATAGATTTATTTATTTACAATATAAAAGTATAATAGATTTATTGATCTTAACTATAAATTAAAATAAATTTAAAATAAAAGCAGTAATTATAAAACAAGGTTTGTAGGTTGTGAGGGACATTAACATGTGTATATAAAAATAGTTTATTTTTATTATATTAAATCATATCAGAGTTTCATAGATTTATCTCTGATACACACTTATTACGAATTCATTGATCTTAACTATAAATAAAAATAAAATAAAAATAAAAGCAGTATCTATAAAACAAGGTTTGTTGGTTGTGAGAGACGTTAACATGTGTATATTAAAAATAGTTTTGGTTTATTACATTAAATCATATCAAAGTTTAATAGATTTATAAGTATAAATAAAAATAAAAGCAGTATCTATAAATCAAGGTTTGTAGGATGTGAGGGACACTAATATGTGTATTTAAAAAATATGTTGGGTTTATTATATTAAATCATATCAGAGTTTAAAAGATTTATTTAGTTCCAATTAAATAATAATAATTAAATAATAAGTAAATTAAAATAATAAAAAAAATAGGTTTGTAGGTTATGAGGTACATTAATATTTGTATATAAAAAAAAATTGGGTTTATTATATTAAATCATATCAGAGTTAAGTATAAATTACTTAAGTATAAATTAAAATAAAATTAGTAATTATAAAACAAGGTTTGTAGGTTGTGAGGGACACTAATATGTGTATTTAAAAAATAGTTTGACATGAATCCATGAATACATTACAAGACTTGAATGGATTTATTTCTCTGTAATAAGTGCAGAGTAAATGTTTTCTATACGTTTTTCTGTTAGTTTGATGACGCTCCCTAACGCGTTGGCTGAAGTTGGCGCTTGATCAGCGGTTTCATTTTAATCTTTCTTTAAATAAATACATTTAACCTTAAAATTATTTTAAAAGAGTTTTTGTAGTATGTTGTCCACTTTAATCTGTGTAAGAATTCGTAAAATAAGTAGGTGTTAGGTGTTTTTTCAACCATTTACATAGATCGGAATGGCGAATGTTAAACGAATGTTGAATATTAAACTAACTTTACCGCAGTGTACAACACAGTTTTGTCCATAGCATCCAAAAATATTCAGAAGCTAATATACACAAAAAAACGTTTATTTTAATAAACCTACCTTGTTAATAAAGTATGACCACATAATCAAAACAAACACAGTATCCGCTGCTGCAGTCTCTACACAAACTTTTCTGCACTTAAATCGCAAGGACACATTTTTTACGGATATTACGGTAATGCACTGATGAACAGCGAAGATGAAACAGCGTTTATTTAATCATCTGTAGGCTGAACTAAACATTCTTGATCATTGAGTCAAGTCAAGTCAACTTTATTTATATAGCGCTTTTTCAGAGGTGGAAAGTAACGGATTACATTTACTCGCGTTACTGTAATTGAGTAGTTTTTTGTGTACTTGTACTCTTTAAAGTAGATGTTACAGCCTCTAATTTTACTTTTACTTAAGTATGTTTTGTATTAAGAATTGTAATTCGCTACATTTTAAATAAGATCCGTTACTGAGTAAATAAAAACGCTAAAAAAAAAATCGCGTCTGGGAAACTGCTGCAGTAAATTATGCAATGGAGAGTCGGATCTTTTTGCTCGGTTCCTTTTAAAGAGCCGTATATATATAAAACGACTGCCAGAAGCGCGACTCAGTTCCTTTGTTTCATTTTAAAGGGCCGTTCAATAGAATCGAATCATTCTAAGACACATCACTAGTGGTTATACAGTTTGAAAAAGTTTTATGGGACTAAAATGACACATGGCACACCCCTAAATGTTTGAAATGTTGTATCAACATGTTTTTTTTCTATTATATTTTAATTGAAAACAACTATTGTGAGATTTATATCCAATTGTCCTGTTTGCATTACACAGAAGAGACTTCTGTCCCCGGTCTTCCAGATACTAACCGGGCACGTTGTCTCCGCGCTATAACAGCGCGGGTGAATAAGAGTGGCAGAGCGCTTAAGGCGCTACAGCCTAGGAACACGGGAGAAGATAACTCACGGTAATCTCTAGCCCCAGCACAGCGGAAGGCTAGGAATGAACGCGATCGGCGTCTACTTCGCTGAGGGTCGCAGCTGAGGAAGTTCGCCGATCTGAAAAGAGAGAGTTAAGAGTTAGTTTAGACAGGCTGAGTGCGGATTCGAACCGGGAAATACAGCGCAAAAGCCGAATGCTTAACGGCGTCGCCACCCAGCGGTTGCTGAAACCGATAACTATTTAGATACTAGAGGTTGCACGGATACTGAACCAAGCACTATCGCTTGCTGTGTAGCAGCACCGCTAATGCTAACCGATTAAACAAAAGGCAGCGCAAGGGCTGCACGGCGTCACACCACGCTAATCCTAAAAGGCAAAATAAAGACAAGTACCTCGACCTTGCAGTCTACACACCCGAATGGTGTATGCCACCAGGGGATACCGTCTAAACCTATAAAGAGCGTGGACGAGCTGCCACTTGAGAACAGGGAAACAAACAAAAGGTGCGACACCCGCTGCTGCACAGAGCTGGCTTAAATAACCAGCCCCGCAGCTGCGGGTGATCAGCCCTAATTAGTCCTCCTCCTATTTAAGGCCTTAGTTTGCTTGGCTCTGTAAGACCTGCTTCGCTGGGAACTCGGGGTGCATTCACCAGCTACCGCAGGTCTCCTAATAAGTAATAGTACTTTTACTTGAGTACAATATTTTAGTACTCTGCTCTTTTTACAATAGACATTGTCTCAAAGCAACTTTACAAAATCCAGGACCAACAGATACAAAACCCCCTGTTGAGCAAGCCGAGGGCGACTGTGGCAAGGAAAAACTCCCTGAAAATTACAGGAAGAAACCTTGAGAGGAACCAGACTCAGCAGGGCCCATCCTTCTTGGGTGGCCTTGAGGATACTTTAAATAAATAGGATTTACACAAATCATACAAACACAGAATTAAATGAACTAAAAGTTATAACTGGCAATAAATAAATAATAATAATAGAGTTGTTATTCGGTCTAGTCTTCAATACTGAGCAGGTTAAGCCCAGCGTTTGTTTTCCAAATCCACAGTGGTATAGATGACCACAAAGTGTCAAACTAAGTTTCTGTAAAATCTGTAAATACATATAGTTTTACTCATCATTCATTTATCTTGAAGATTGGTGAAAAAGAAAAGTTCTAACAAACATGTTATCAAACACATATTTATGTTAATGAATAGATTTAAATATTTGTCTACAACAATTTAAATGAATAGACCTAAACTAAGTAGCCTATTTTTCAAGACTGTCTATTGAAACATTTCACATGAAAACGTGTGAATACATAATTCCAAATATACGGTTTGTTCAAGGTAGAATCAGTGAATATGATAAACAATGTATATAAAAGTGTTCTAGAAATAATTAGATGGAAATTATGAAGTGCACTCAATCAGACCTTCATCATTATGGTTGTGTATATGGTAAATAGACTGCAATTATATTGTGTCAAAGTGGCTTAAAGTCCAAACTGTCTACATAATTATTTTTTCTACGTAAAGACTTAATCACATTTACCCTTATTTAGGCTTGTTCCAAAAATACAACATTTTGTAGAGGATGTTGTCCCCCTCTATAGTCAGAATTTAGAGGTAATTGTCAAAGGACAAGTGGAGGTACGTAGAGTATGTGGAAGCCACATAATCATCCAGATGGTTTTAATGTTATTATGATAACCTTCTTTTCTCTCACTTACTATTTAGGATCTTATAAACACCCTTGGCCCCATCTATATGAATCCACAGCAGACAAAATTGCCACTGAAAAAGAATGTCCTAGCCTGTCTATGGACACTGTCGAACCAGGAGTCATATAGGGGTATTTCAGACCGATTCAATATCAAAATCCACTCTTGCCAAACATCTTCATGAGTTTTGTACTCTGGTAAATATGCACATGGCACACCACATTTCCTGGCCTTTAGGACAAACCCTGCACAATTCTTTGTTAGGCTTTCAAGCAGCTGGATTTCCAAACACTATCTGTGCAGTAGATGGAT
This sequence comes from Trichomycterus rosablanca, assembly GCF_030014385.1. Taxonomy (NCBI): domain Eukaryota; kingdom Metazoa; phylum Chordata; class Actinopteri; order Siluriformes; family Trichomycteridae; genus Trichomycterus; species Trichomycterus rosablanca. Next base: position 8,619,479 of record NC_085997.1, on the reverse strand, counting down.
GCCACATTCATATTCAGAAGCCACACTGTGACAACCCCCTGGCATATTTTAACAGGAAACAGTTCTATTCTATCATTCTCACTGGATTTTGTGACAGTCGCCGGCGGTTCAGCCCACCCTCTATTGCCCCAACTGATGAGGCCTTACAGAGACAATGGGCACTTGACAGCTAGGAAAATGCGCTTTAATAGAAAACTAAACACTGCACGCGTGGTCATTGAGCATGCCTTTGGCATTCTGAAAGCAAAGTTTAGGAGACTCCGATGCCTGCACATGAGGAATGTCCAATCCATCTGCTCAGCAGTGTCAGCTTGTTGCATTCTACACAATGTTTGCTTGGAGCCAGGAGACCAAGGTGATGATGTGCAGAATGAAGATGATGATGAACAGCATCCACTACAACCCCCCCAACCAAGATGCAGTTCATTATAGAGACGTAATTTGTTCACATATCTAAATATTCATCACCATATTTTTCTTTTTCTTTTACCCCACTTTTCTATTTATTTTTGTGAGCTGGTGGGAATTATACCACAGGGTGATGTGAAGCACTTTTTATCCAACGTAAAATTTAGCATAGATGTTACACACTTCTACTATGGCTAGACTAATAGGCATTAAGGTCATTCAATTTTAAAGTGCCTCTCCATCATCGAGACTCCTGCTGTGCCTCCATGTGGCAGCTCATCGAAACTGGGTGACAAGCACCCAGGCTAATTCAGCAGGGGATCTCGGAGTACCAGTGGTCCCCAGAGGTGCAGTCACATTAATTTGGATTGTGACCAGCCAACCACTGCCCCGTCGTGGGGACTGTGTGAAGGTAGCTGGTAGCAGGCCTTTAAATTGATAAGGATGTTGTCCATATTGTGACATTATAGCACATGTAACAAGAAACATGGCCTTATATACCAAAAGGAATAATGGATAAATAGTGCACACCTGTTCCAAAGGTGTAGATTGTTATTCCAATGTATTTGTATTTGTGTCAATATGCCAAATTGCCACTCAAAACACATCTTTCCATTAAGTATTGATTGCTTTTTAGATTTAGTGAGTGGTCTTTAGCCTACACAAAATGAACACATTTCAATTAGCAGTGAATGCCATTGTGCAGCCATTTGGGTACATTATCCTTCTCCTAAGTGGTGTGTAGAAAAAAAAAAGTGAATATATTTATGAATTATCCACATCAGTGATGAAATTAGTGTGATAATTGTTTGGAGATAAAACTAACCTTTTATGACTAAACACATAACATGCAATGGGGAAATATTGGATGTTACCATGGCATGCGAAAGTTTGGGCACCCCTGGTCAAAATTACTGTTACTGTGAACAGTTAAGCAAGTTAAAGATGAAATGATCTCCAAAAAGCAGAAAGTTAAAGATGAAACACACTTTTCAACATTTTAAGCAATATCAGTGTATTTTTTTTAATTTTTTTACAATTGTAGAGTGGAAAAAAGGAAAGGAGTATGTTGCAAAAGAATGGGAACCCTAGGAGATTTGAGCACTCAGATAACTTTGACCAAGATCTTAGACCTTATTAGCATGTCAGGGTTATGGCTTGTTCACAACTGAAAAAAAAGCCAGGTGATGCAAATTTCAAAGCTTTATAAACACCCAGACTCCTCTATTTTATCTTCAACTTGCTTAACTGTTTACTTTGTTTAAGCCGGTGTGTCTCATATATAAAATGTATGGACACTCAGGGATCCCAAATTTGACAAACTATCTTCAAATTTGTAAACAAATTTAAAGCACTTATAATGAAATACATACTGACAAAGAAAAAGCAAAACTCAATATAAAAATGGAAAGATCTGAATTACTAATAATAAAGAAAGCATTGAGAGCATTGAGCAATTTTCTGAGTGTGTTGCAGGTATTTAAGGACGTGTTTATGTTTACAAAATAAAATGATGTTGATCAGTGAAGCACTAAAATACTGATGATATTTTAGAAACCTTTTCCAAAAATGTGGTTTGTATTTATATTTAATTCTATATATATATAAAAAAAAAAAAAAAAAACTATGTATCTGTAACGATATGTGGGCTAGACGGACAGGAGGGGCGGACACAAACGCAGAGATGTGTAAACAACAGATTTAATATAACAAAAGACAGGACATACCACGCTAAGAGGACTAACAAAGCTAACAAGGCTAAACAAAGACTAAACAGGACTAAACAGACTAACAGGACTAAACAGATTAACAGGACTAAACAGACTAACAGGCTAAACAGACCAACAGGATTAAACAGACTAACAGGACTAAACAGACTGGACAGGACTAAACAGACTAACAGGCTAAACAGACTAACAGGATTAAACAGACTAACAGGACTAAACAGACTAACAGGCTAAACAGACTAACAGGATTAAGGACTAAACAGACTAAACAGAACTAAACAGACTAAACAGGCTAACGGACAGGCTAATACACACAGGCTAACAAACAAGGACTAAGCTAACAGACAGGGGCTGAACAGTGACTAAACTAAACAGGCTAACAAAGCTACACAGGCTAAACAGACTAAACAGGTTAAACAGACTAAACAGACAGGACAGGACTAAACAGACAGAACAGGACTAAACAGACTAACTGGCTAAACAGACTAAACAGGTTAACGGACAGGCTAAACAAAGACTAAACAGGACTAAACAGACTAAACAGACTAAACAGGCTAACGGACAGGCTAAACGGACCGGATGAAACGGCAAGGAGCAAGGAGCAAGGAGCAAGGAGCAAGGAGCAAGGAGCAAACAGTCACCAGAGCAAACAGACAGAGTTACCCTCAATAATCTCCAACCAGCCTTTCCCTGAGCCTCTCCTAAATAGTAGCAGCTGGGGCTAATTAGCCCCAGCTAACCAATCAGGAGAGGGAGGCTGGCTGGAGACTGGGGAGAGAAGGGCGTGGCACACTGGAGCACAGGATCACCCTGAGGCTCCAAGCGTGACAGTAGGCCCCTCCCTGAAGGCACGACTCCTGGCGTGCCCAAATAAAAAAACCAAAAACAAAAAGGAGGTCCTGGACCCTGAGGGGCATATTTGAAGTAATTTAATATGCCTTGCGGTAGGCATGATAGGAGACCAGAAGCGCTGTCGGGGAGCGCCGACGAGAGTTCAAAAGCGCCGTCGGGGGGCGCCATCGCCGGAACAGAAGTACCATCGGAGGGCGCCAACACAGAAACAGGAGCGCCATCTGGGGGCGTCATCTCGGAAACAGGAGCGCCATCTGGGAGTGCCAACGAGGAAACAGAAGCACCTTCAAAGGACACCAACTCTGGAACAGGAGCGCCATCAGGGGGCGCCAACTCAGGAACAGGAGTGCCGTCGGAGGACACCAACTCTGGAACAGGAGCGCCATCAGGGGGCGCCAACTCAGGAACAGAAGTGCCGTCGGAGGACACCAACTCAGGAACAGAAGTGCCGTCGGAGGACACCAACTCAGGAACAGAAGTGCCGTCGGAGGACACCAACTCTGGAACAGAAGTGCCGTCGGAGGACACCAACTCAGGAACAGAAGTGCCGTCGGAGGACACCAACTCAGGAACAGAAGTGCCGTCGGAGGACACCAACTCAGGAACAGAAGTGCCGTCGGAAGACACCAACTCAGGAACAGAAGTGCCGTCGGAGGACACCAACTCAGGAACAGAAGTGCCGTCGGAGGACACCAACTCAGGAACAGAAGTGCCGTCGGAGGACACCAACTCAGGAACAGAAGTGCCGTCGGAGGACACCAACTCAGGAACAGAAGTGCCGTCGGAGGACACCAACTCAGGAACAGAAGTGCCGTCGGTATGCGCCAACTCGGGAACAGGAGCGCCGTCGGGATGCGCCAACTCGGGAACAGGAGCGCCATCGGGATGCGCCAACTCGGGAACAGGAGCGCCATCGGGATGCGCCAACTCGGGAACAGGAGCGCCATCGGGATGCGCCAACTCGGGAACAGGAGCGCCATCGGGATGCGCCAACTCGGGAACAGGAGCGCCATCGGGATGCGCCAACTCGGGAACAGGAGCGCCATCGGGATGCGCCAACTCGGGAACAGGAGCGCCATCGGGATGCGCCAACTCGGGAACAGGAGCGCCATCGGGATGCGCCAACTCGGGAACAGGAGCCAGCTGCGTGGAGCCTGGCGAAGAGGTTTCGGGAGTCAGCTGCCGTGAGCCTGGCGAAGAGGCTTCGGGAGTCAGCTGCGGTGAGCCTGGCGAAGAGGCTTCGGGAGTCAGCTGCGGTGAGCCTGGCGAAGAGGCTTCGGGAGTCAGCTGCGGTGAGCCTGGCGAAGAGGCCTCGGGAGTCAGCTGCGGTGAGCCTGGCGAAGAGGCTTCGGGCGTCAGCTGCGATGAGCCTGGCGAAGAGGCTTCGGGAGTCAGCTGCGGTGAGCCTGGCGAAGAGGCTTCGGGAGTCAGCTGCGGTGAGCCTGGCGAAGAGGCTTCGGGAGTCAGCTGCGGTGAGCCTGGCGAAGAGGCTTCGGGAGTCAGCTGCGGTGAGCCTGGCGAAGAGGCTTCGGGAGTCAGCTGCGGTGAGCCTGGCGAAGAGGCTTCGGGAGTCAGCTGCGGTGAGCCTGGCGAAGAGGCTTCGGGAGTCAGCTGCGGTGAGCCTGGCGAAGAGGCTTCGGGAGTCAGCTGCGAAAATCCTTGAGAAACTCCTTGAAACAGCTGTGAGGACCCTGAAGAGGCGTCCGAAGTCACTAGCGAAAACACTGGAAAAACGTCATTCAGCTGCGAGGACCCTGGAGAGGCGTCCAAAGTCAGCTGCAAAAACACTGGAGAAACGTCACTCAGCTGAGAAAACACTGGAGAGGCGTCCGAGATCAGCTGCTTGGACCCTGAATATGCGTCAAAAGCCAGCTGTTTGGACCCTGGAGAAACTGGACTCAGCTGCGAAAACACTGGAGAGGCATCCGAAATCAGCTGCTTGGACCCTGGAGAGGCGTCAAAAGTCAGCTGTTTGGACCCTGGAGAAACTGGACTCAGCTGCGAAAACACTGGAGAGGCATCCGAAATCAGCTGCTTGGACCCTGGAGAGGCGTCAAAAGTCAGCTGTTTGGACCCTGGAGAAACTGGACTCAGCTGCACCTGAGTACACGGGACTGGAGCCGGCAAACAAACAGAGAGACCCTCGGAGCCCTTGGGGTCGAAACAGGAAATAGGACCTAAATAATTTTGGCTGGCTCCTAACATGGACTTGGGACAGTCACGAGCTTTATAAGCGGGCACTGGCTCCTGGACCACATCCGCAGTGGGCACTGGGGAAAACTTAACCTCCCCAGTGGGCACTGGATGCCAGGTATAAGCTGCAGTGGGCACTTTGCTACATGAAAATTGGGTTCTCATGAGGCCCTCAAAATCCTTCACCGAGTTCAGCACAACTCCCCTGTCAGACCAAAGCTGCTTAGCCCACTCACGAGCAGCACCCCTCAGTCTAGACATCATAAATCGTACCTTGTCGATTTCAGTTGGCTGGGGGTCCAGAAGGTTCTGCAGGTAGAGCTGGCTCTGTAGAAGGAAGCCTTCAACCCTATGGTTGCTTCCATCATAAGGAGCCGGCCTACTAAGCGGGAAGACTAGAGGAAACCTCATAGATCCCAAGTCTGGGAAAACATGAACAAGCAACATCTCGCTGTGTCCTAAATGGGGAGATTATTCTGTAACGATATGTGGGCTAGACGGACAGGAGGGGCGGACACAAACGCAGAGATGTGTAAACAACAGATTTAATATAACAAAAGACAGGACATACCACGCTAAGAGGACTAACAAAGCTAACAAGGCTAAACAAAGACTAAACAGGACTAAACAGACTAACAGGACTAAACAGATTAACAGGACTAAACAGACTAACAGGCTAAACAGACCAACAGGATTAAACAGACTAACAGGACTAAACAGACTGGACAGGACTAAACAGACTAACAGGCTAAACAGACTAACAGGATTAAACAGACTAACAGGACTAAACAGACTAACAGGCTAAACAGACTAACAGGATTAAGGACTAAACAGACTAAACAGAACTAAACAGACTAAACAGGCTAACGGACAGGCTAATACACACAGGCTAACAAACAAGGACTAAGCTAACAGACAGGGGCTGAACAGTGACTAAACTAAACAGGCTAACAAAGCTACACAGGCTAAACAGACTAAACAGGTTAAACAGACTAAACAGACAGGACAGGACTAAACAGACAGAACAGGACTAAACAGACTAACTGGCTAAACAGACTAAACAGGTTAACGGACAGGCTAAACAAAGACTAAACAGGACTAAACAGACTAAACAGGCTAACGGACAGGCTAAACGGACCGGATGAAACGGCAAGGAGCAAGGAGCAAGGAGCAAGGAGCAAGGAGCAAGGAGCAAGGAGCAAGGAGCAAGGAGCAAGGAGCAAGGAGCAAACAGTCACCAGAGCAAACAGACAGAGTTACCCTCAATAATCTCCAACCAGCCTTTCCCTGAGCCTCTCCTAAATAGTAGCAGCTGGGGCTAATTAGCCCCAGCTAACCAATCAGGAGAGGGAGGCTGGCTGGAGACTGGGGAGAGAAGGGCGTGGCACACTGGAGCACAGGATCACCCTGAGGCTCCAAGCGTGACAGTATCACACAAGAACAATCATTACTTTTAAATATACTATTCCTAAACTTAAAATACATATAATAAAAATTATAATATATATATACAGTATATATATATATAATAAAAAAGTCTTGGGACCTCAAGTAAAAATGCTTTTATTTTGCACTTTTCTTAAAATGTATCACAATGTATTTTATTACAAATTATATAATTAACAAAATGAAATGAAATACACATTTCTTTTAGCCTATAATAGTACCAACACAACTAGAGGTTGTCGTGGAAAAATAAGGTCAGATGATCAAAGCAGATTACAGTTGACTGGATTGAAGAATTTATAAGCACAGTCGTGGGTTCCTACAGCAGTACATCAGCAGAAGAACAAAGAACAGGAATGTGGGCCTCCCTTTATACTGCTCTAGTCATATTACAGTTTCAGCTCTTTCTCTAAAGCTTGAGTGTAAGCCGTTCTGTGGCAATCGTCCTTCCTTATTTTGCTTACAACATCCTGCTACAGCTTAAGACAGACACTCCGGCCACGTTTGCTCAAGTAACAATATGACTATGAGGATTTAATGCACTAACAGTAAAATACTGATATTCTAACTTTTGCACTAGAAGGTTCACTTATTAGGACTGACTGGTTAGTGAGATCGTCCAGTGCAGCATTGTCCTGTTTGTCTTTGTGTGCAGCAGTGACAGTGAGCAGCTTCACTCCATTTTTATAATCAAACACAATGAAGTAAACAATTGTTTATTTATTTATGAGATAACGAAGGGCGATGAACATTTATTGGAGTAAAAGAAGCAGTTTGCTTGGAATGGAAATGTGAAAATAAAAGTTGCCAAAATATGTTTTACTCCTGTAAAGTCTAATTACACAGATTAATTAATGTACAATAACAAGTAAAAAGTTTATTTACTAAATTACTTTACACCTCTGTTCAAAAGTAATAGACTTTATGATGTTACGTTAAGGTTTGTGTTTGTCATGAAAAAAGTTTATTTAGTCTTATAATTTACTGAATAACACATTTCATTTTCTTTATTACAGGAGTGATGATGAGTGGTGCTGGGTTTTTAGCTACATCATTATTACAAGGACTGAAGTATGGATAGAGTCTCTCAGTGAACGTCTGACCAGTATACGAGTAGATATGAACCCTGTTCTCTACATCATAAAACGAGACCAGACCCTCCTCATAATCCACAAACACTCCGACCTTCTGAGGTTTCTCTTTCAGCGAGAGGAGGACAGAAGGACCAGCAAAAGCTTTATACTCATCCCCATTCCTCAGAATCACAGTCCAGAATCCATCCTGTGGAGTCAGTGTATACTCATCTTTCCTGTTTACAGACTCTCTGATGACTCCTAAACTCCAGGTCTTCCCACTGACCTGCACCTCATAGTAAAATCTACCTGAGGAGAAACTTTGCTTTCCTAGGATGGAAATGTACCTTGTGAATCTTTTTGGGGTGTCGGGGAGATTCTGCTTTGTGTTTCCATATGTGACTTGTTTTCCATCATTAGACAGAACGAGATTAGGATTTGCTGTATCAGGATCCAGAGTCACGTCCACTGAAATAAACACACAGTATGTGAGATCATTAATAAATTGTTTATTATATCATACTGTATTTGTATCAAAGTGGGTTCATTCTTTTAATCATGATCACTGTCTGTAAGGCATTTGGTATGTTCTCCTTTTGGTATTGTAAAGGCCTCTTATATTCCAAACACATGCAGAGGGTGCATTGGCTATTACAATCTTCCATGGTGTGTGAGTGAGTGAATATGTGAGTGTGTGTTGCCCCGTGATGGATTGGTACCCTGGTGAATGTTTGTTCCTGTTTAGCAACTGTGACCCTGACCAGGGTGAAAATGAATGGATGATTAAAGAGAAGAACAGAAGCTGCTCTGTACCTGCATACTGCTGAATCCTCTTCAGTTCTGTGGAGACTGTTTACAACAAAATCATTGATGTGATTATAAAGATGTGATTTTAATGTAAACACAGAATCTGCTAAAGCTTTAACATTAAAGACGTGAACTACATTTACTGTCCACCAACGTCTAAACACTGGAACATGAAACTTCTCACCAGTTTTTCTCAACATCTCATTCAGAGTTTTATTGAGCTTCTCGTCCAGAGTTTTCTGAAGCTGAGAGAGAGATGTTTTCAGAATCTCCACATCTGGATTAGTGTTGATACTAATATCAGTCCAGTTCTTGGTGGTTGGAGGGCTGCAGATTGTTGGATAAACCTACAGCAGGTCAGGAAAAAGGAGAAATTTCTCAGTATAGTGAAAGATGTTCAGTGATGTTCTGCAGCAGCATTGAGCAGATAGAGGAACACTGACAGAGAGGAACACTGACAGATAGAGGAACACTGACTGATAGAGGAACACTGACAGATATAGGAACTGACAAATAGAGGAACACTGACAGATAGAGGAACATTGAGCAGATGGAGGAACATTGAGCAGATGGAGGAACACTGACAGATAGAGGAACACTGACAGATAGAGGAACATTGAGCAGATGGAGGAACACTGAGCAGATAGAGGAACATTGAGCAGATGGAGGAACATTGAGCAGATGGAGGAACATTGAGCAGATGGAGGAACATTGAGCAGATGGAGGAACACTGACAGATAGAGGAACACTGACAGATAGTGGAACATTGAGCAGATGGAGGAACATAGAGCAGATGGAGGAACACTGACAGATAGAGGAACATTGAGCAGATGGAGGAACAGATAGAGGAACACTGAGCAGATGGAGGAACATTGAGCAGATGGAGGAACACTGACAGATAGAGGAACACTGACAGATAGAGGAACATTGAGCAGATGGAGGAACACTGACAGATAGAGGAAGACTGACAGATAGAGGAACACTGACCTGTAGAATGTTGAGATGTTCCTCAGTGTTCAGAAGCTTCTCCAGTTCAGTTTCTCTCCTCTGTAGTTCAGTGATTTCCTGCTCCAGATCTTTAATGAATCGTTCAGCCTGATTCTCTACGACTTTCTGCTTCTCTTCTATCATCCTCAGCATCTCATTCTGACTCTTCTCAATGGAGTGAATCAGATCAGTGAAGGTTTTAATGCTGTCAGATTTTTCTTTCTCTGTGTTTCTCTGTAGGAAGAAGAATTTTATTTTAACTATTATTATTTTAATGTTCCTTTGTTAAAGTGTACTACATTATATTTACTCACTTTGCTGAGCTCTACTGAGTGGTTGATCTTTTTGATCTTCTTCAGTCGATCCTGGATCATCTGCTGCACCTCCGTCTGTGTCTGACCCAGCTGAGTCTGAGAAGATAATAGTAAATGTTCAATTGCTTCTCTGTTTCATAAAGACTGATTTACACTATTTTACTAGTGTTTCTTACCTTCTTATTATCAATCTCCTCCTCTATAGGAATAATGTTGTGGTTCTTGTGGTCTCCCTCAGTGCAGAACTGACAGACACAGGTCTGATCATCTCTACAGAACCGTTCAAAAGGTTTCTCATGTTTCTGACATATGTAGTGCTCCAGGTTCTTCACAGAAGTTATGAGTTTGTGTTTCTTATATTTTGGGACATTAATGTGAGGCTCTAAATGAGACTCACAGAAAGTCACACCACAATCCAGACATGATCTCAGAGCTTTCTGCTTCTCTCCAGTGCAGACATCACAAAGAACCTCAGGTTTATCAACTTGACTTTTCTTCTTGAAGTGATCAGAAACCTCCCTCAGTGTTGTATTGATCTTGAGTTCAGGTCTCTTGGTGAATTTCTCTTTACATAATGGACAGTAACATTGTGGACTTTTATCCCAGTATTGTGTAAGGCAGCTCCTGCAGAAGTTGTGTCCACATGGAGTGGTGACTGGATCAGTAAACACATCCGGACAGATGGAACACTGTAGCTGATCTTCAGACAGGATGGAGCTGGATTTATGAGTGACTGACAGATTTTTCAGAAAAATAAAAGAAGCAAAAGATCATTTATACACTTTATACAACTGTGTAACTGAAGAGATTTACCTCATATATACACTACCGCTCAAAAGTTTGGGATCACTTGCAAAATTTTAAAGAATGAAAATGTTTGCATTAAAGCCTATTTTTGTATAGAGGCCTATTTTGCATATAGTCCTATTATCAGCAATTCTCAGTCCTCTGCCTCAACCTCCTGGTATGGCTGCGAATGCAAGTTAAGAATGTTATTAGGCTAATTAATTGTTAGAAAATGCTTTTTCAATTTTGTTGCACAGCTATAAAATGTTATACTAATAAGGGAGCATAAAAGGGAGCACGACATTCTAGGTTAGTTTAGTATCTGAAGCATCAGCAATTGTTGGCTTGCTTACAGGCTCAAAATGGCCAGAAAGAAACAACTTTCTTTAGAGACCCGTCAGTCTATTGTTGTGTTAAGAAAGGAAGGCTACTCAATGCAAGATATTGCAAAGAAACTGAAAATATCTTACCATGCTGTTAACTACTCCCTTCAGAGAGTAGCACAAACTGGCTTTAACAAGGACAGAAAAAGGAGTGGGAGGCCCCGGTGCACAACTGTACAAGAAGATAAATATCTTAGACTGTGCAATTTAAGACAAAGACGCCTCACAGGTTGTCAACTGACATCTGCACTAAATGGAACCCGTCAAACACCAGTGTCAGCATCAACGGTAAAGACGCGACTTCAGGATGCTGGACTTCATGGCAGAATTGCCAAGAAAAAGCCATACCTCACACAGGCCAATAAAAAGAAAAGACTGCAATGGGCTAAAGAGAAAAAACATTGGACACTGGAAGATTGAAAGAAGGTGTTGTGGACAGATGAGTCCAAGTTTGAGGTCTTTGGATCAAACAGAAGAACATTTGTGTGGCACAGGAACAATGAAAAGATGCAAGACCAATGCTTGATGCCATCTGTCAAGCATGGTGGAGGCAGCGTGATGGTCTGGGGATGCTTTGGAGGTGGTAAAATAGGAGATTTATATAGAGTGGAAGGGACCTTAAAGAAGGAAGGCTACCACAAGATTATACAACGCCATGCCATACCCTGTGGACAGCGCTTGATTGGGGCCAATTTCATCCTACAACAGGATAATGACCCCCAAACGCACCTCCAAAATGTGTCAGAAATATTTAAGAAATAAGGAGTCAGCCAGAATTCTGACTGTAATGGAGTGGCCAACACAGTCTCCGGATCTGAACCCTATTGAGCTGTTGTGGGAGCAGCTGGACCGTATGGTACGGAGGAAGACTGCATCAAGCCAATCCATGTTGTGGGAGATGCTCCAGGAAGCATGGGGTGAAATCACATCAGATTACCTCGAAAAATTGACAGCTAGAATGCGCCTAGGGTCGGTCTATTAGGCTGTAATTGCTGCAAAAGGTGGCTTTTTTGATGAAGGCAAAATTTTAAGTACACAGTCATCATTTCCATTAAAATCAAAATTTCCTACTTTGACAATGTCTGCATGTCCTGCTAGATTTCCTAATCTCATGTGTGTTTCCATTGAAAACAAGAAAATTCACAGTGATCCCAAACTTTTGAGCGGTACATATAATACCATTTGAGCGGTATATATATATATATACACACACACACACACATATATATTACCATTAAGACGTGTTTATATTACAAACACCATTTCCAAAAAAGTTTGAACATTTTGTAAAATACAGTGAAAAGAAGAACCTATGATTTGATAATTCTCTTGAATCTCTATTGAATTGATTTCCAGTGTTTTACTGACCAACCTAATTGTATATTGTTTATATACAAAAAATCATCCACACATCACTAGTACATGAACAGTGAAACTTACATGAATGTGTTTCACTCATGCTGTTTGAGCGACCTCTCCTTAGCGGTGGTGGTGAAGATTCTGCCATTCTTCTTTTGAATAAAAGCACATCATTTAGTTCCAGTAAAATCAATAGAAAACATGAGGTGTTACTGATAGTTGGGGTGTTAATGTCTTTTAAGTGTAGATTTTTTATTGAAACGTCTCTAAACATGAATGAGTTTTTACCTCCTGTTGTGTGTAGTAGTGTTTATGCTCAATATTGAAATTCATACTTTTACAGACAGAAAAAAACACTAAAGCTGATTTTAAATGATAATCTGCACAAATCGATCTGTACTGATCATTTCATTGTTTTTCTACTGAGCTGCTATAACCTTACTTACATAAAAACAGATAAAACTTTTTCTGTTTCTCTTAACCTGTACATCACTGAGCAAATAAAATAACTGATTCATTTATCAACAAGAATTCACTGCTTGTACAGGTAAGAACTGCGGGGAGAGAAAAGTGGAAATACAGGTTCAGCATTGTGACGAGCAAAGTGCAAAACATTATTAAAGTAACTGTTTTTTAAAAGAAAAATTATCGTGTTTTAAATGTTCAGGATTTAATATTACGTTTCTCTAAACTAATGTACAGGTTTGGTTACTGAGGTTAAATTTCTCTTTTTAAAGGACGAGTTAAAAACAATGTTATATAATCAAGTTCCTTCTGCTACAGAAGTGTATGAAATGACACAGTTCATACTTTACCTGTACAAAGAATCACCTGTACACATTCTACACTATACAGTAAATCAGCAGTAATTAAGGTACGTACCCTTTTCTCTCTTGTTGGGGTGTCAGAACTGTCTGTTGTATGCTGTTTTTCTGCTGAAACTGTAATTAAATTCAGTACAGATAGCGTTTCTCAAAGTGTGGGGCACGCCTCCCCTGGGGGGCGCAGAGGCATGATAGAGGGGGCGCGTCTGAAATGAAGCGCGGAACCAATGTTTAAACGTCGGAATCTTTTCACGGTGTACAATAAACAAACCGTGCTTTCAGGTTAGAAGTATTAATTCTGACAGAGTCTAGATCAGGGCTGCCCAATACACTTATCGCACTGTGCACGCTGGTACATCGCGCCTCATTCAAACAGGTCAACGTGACTGACATGAAATGTGGCCACATTATTTAATTTGCGGTTTGTTATCTGACATTCATATAAAACGCTTCACTTAGGTGAAACAAGCCACTTAAATTACAAATATAGAAAATTTCACTGGATCCTGTAAAAGCTAAATTTCTACAACTCTACATGAAAAGGTGCTGTAACCATAAAATAATTAGATAGCATCAATTTTGGAACTTCCACATATTTGACTGCCAAATATTTGACAGCTGTTTCGGATCAACCTAGTTGTGTAAATCAACCTTTTCCCACATGAAAATTATGAAGTGTAAATATTGGTCCACCCTTACTGATGACTACTTGAAAAACTGCTTGAGAATCAGTATCAGCAGCTACTGTCCAGACCACATAAACCTGACTGATACTGTTTAGAGCAAATAATCAGAATAAGGTCAGTGTGATTTTTCAGTCACTTGCCCTGTAAAGCTGAATATCAGTACAGGAACTGAAGCGCATTTAAAAAGCTTCAAAGCTTTTTTGAAAAACGATGAGGCCGACCTTAAAAAGTAGATGGTGATGACCTGTCGACTGAAGCAGTAGATCTCAAGCCATGAAAGTGTGGGCACCCCTGGTCTAGATTTACAGAAGGTAAATGTGGATGTGGATACAGAGGTATTTGACAGGGATGAAAAGAAAAACAGCCACTAATACAGTGATAAGACCTGAACTCTCACAAATCACGTTTTTGGCAGAGATACAACTTTATCTTTTTTGCAAAGTGTTTGCAAAATTTATTTAATTTTTTTATATTTGAAATAGCAGACTGATTGAAGGAGCAGTTTAGTGATATGTCAAAAAGTGGTTTGATAATGCACAACAGAAATGACTGGAATAAAGGTGAAAGGAACATTCATGATCTTTGAAGATATTTCAACAAAGTTAAACTTGACCTACTTTTGTCAGCATTTTGTTGGGGGGGCATGAAAATTTTCATCTTCCAAAGGGGGGCGTGACAGAAAAAGTTTGAGAATCACTGGTTTACACTAATCAGCCATAACATTAAAACCACCTCCTTGTTTCTACACTCAGTGTCTATTTTATCAGCTCCACTCACCATATAGGAGCACTTTGAATTTCTACAATTATTGACATGACCACTACAGAGCAGGTATTATTTAGGTGGTGGATCATTTTCAGCACTGCAGTGACACTGACATGGTGGTGGTGTGTTAGTGTGTGTTGTGCTGGTATGAGTGGATCAGACACAGCAGCGCTGCTGGAGTTTTTAAATACTGTGTCCACTCACTGTCCACTCCATTAGACACTCCTACCTAGTTGGTCCACCTTGTAGATGTAAAGTCAGAAACGATCGCTCATCTATTGCTGCTGTTTGAATTGGTCATCTTCTAGACCTTCATCAGTGGTCACAGGACGCTTCCCACTGGGTGCTGATGGCTGGATGTTTTTGGTTGGTGGACTATTCTCAGTCCAGCAGCGCTGCTGTGTCTTATCCAGTCATTCCAGCACAACACACACTAACACACCACCACCTGAATTTCCTGCATAAATTTGTAATAAAATATTTTCTGCCTTACTCAGCTCTCTGCTTCCTTGTATAGAAATAGGCTAAAAACCGGGTGTAGTAAGTCCTGCTGTCCACAACAAAGGACATTGGATAAATGTTTTGTTTAGAAAGGGTTAAAATTGCTGTACATTTCTGTAATCTTTATAAACTGAAGTTACGACTCATATTGAACAAAACTGATCTCTTACTTTGCTTATTTCCATAAAACGTGAAATATGACATGGCAGCCATTTTTAAAAGAAAGTTCATGAGCTGCCACACACCCTCAAATGTGACATTAATAAAAAGCTCAGGATGTACTCTATAAAATACAGTAGTACTCAAATGGATTACATAAACGGTGCTTGAGTTAGAGATCTCGGACACATGTCCAGTAAAATTTATTTATAGAGCGCTTTTTACAATGAACATTGTCTCAAAGCAACTTTACAAAATCCAGGACCAACAGACCAAAAACCCCTATTGAGCAAGCCGAGGGCGACTGTGGCAGGGAAAAACTCAGGAAGAAACCTTGAGAGGAAACAGTCTCAGCAGGGACCCGTCCTTCTTGGGTGGCCTGGAGGATACTTTAAATAAATAGGATTTACACAAATCATACAAACACAAAATTAAATTGAACTGAAAGTTGTATCTAGCAAAAAAATAATGTAAGTTCTTCATTGTTCAGTCCAGTCTGTGATAAAGTCAGTTTTAAGTTCTGGACATTTTTGGTGCAAACACGCCAGGTTTCCGTCACATCTAGTAGGAGCAGCATTGTTGGCACTGCAGTCTCGACTTGCAGTCTTTAACCTCAAGAGGGTGAACAGGTTTCCGTCAGAGCCTCCTCGGGTTAAAACAACAGAAGATGTTGTTACAATGTGAAATCATTAAGAATAAAATATCAGAGAGTTTTACAGGTTTAGACTCCAGCACCCCTAACTATTACAGCATAACTAGGTTTGCTTGTTTAGTTTGAAAAGACCAATCAAAAGCCTGAGTAAATAAACATGTTTTCAATCTAGACTTGAAAATAGAGACTGTGTCCGAGTTCTGACAGCGGATCTCCCTAAGTTTGAAGCAGATCTGTGATGGAAATGTTGTGTTTCAATAAACAATAAAAGTTTTCAGGAGCAATTCCTTGGAAAGACTCCAAAGGGGTTACCAAAAGTACAGTTGTTTTACATCAGGGGTGCCCAATACGTCGATCACGATCTACCAGTCGATCTCACAGTGCATGCTGGTAGATCGCCCCTCATTTTAACAGGTCAACGTGATTGACATGAAATGTGGCCACTGTTTTCGTAAATTTGAGGTTTGCCTCCACCTAGTGGACATTTTGAGAAATGCAATATATTACAGGTTAGAACATAACATTAAAACAACCTCTTTGTTTCTAGACTCACTGTCCATTTTATCAGCTCCGCTTACCATATTAAAGCACTTTGTATTTCTACAATTACTGACTGTAGTCCATCTGTTTCTCTACATAAATTTAAAACCCGGAGGATGCAGGCATCGATCCCGCTACCTCGAGCGCTCTACCATTTGAGCTAATTCCCCTTACGAAGGACCCTTTGTAAATTGTAATGTACTAACAGAGCATTGATGCTGCATTATGTAGGGCCACAATAGTGCAGGATATACCAGCTGTTTAGTGCAGTGCAATAACAAAGCGGCTCTGTGAAGCAAGAACTGAAGTCTGTTTGAAACAGCTGGGCGTACAACTAGTTGGTGTGGAGAACATGTTACACATACAGTGTGCTATTATTTCAAGCTGATGAAGTACATGCTATTTCACTTACAAACATCTCACAAAGTACAAATTCTTCATCATTCTAAACAAACCATGTAGTACGGGACATTACCGCTTACCTAATGCAGCAAGAAACAACTCACCCGAACAGGGACTTGAACCCTGGACCCTCAGATTAAAAGTCTGATGCTCTACCGACTGAGCTATCCGGGCTCTGTAACCTGCTTTAATCCTCACAAGGACGTGACTTGAATTACAAACTTTAACATACGTTGTCCTGTAAAACTTCAATTCATATAAAAAGGTTTTATACCTGTTTCGACTCTTTTGAAGTCACTTATACACTATATTGGCCGAGCTGTCTAATGTGCTGCCTTCAAGTCGCAATCTCCCCTGGAGGCGTGGGTTTGAATCCCACTTCTGACAGTGCATGCTATGTACAAACTTACATCTTTAACCCCCTACCATACATAACAACCTGAAAAGATATAGTTTCAGTGAGCAATGACACATTGACTTTTTTACATGATGCCATTAAATTATCACAATGTTTGTACACTGGAGAATGTGGGCATAGATCCCTCTACCTCTCGCATGCTAAGCAAGCGCTCTACCATTTAAGCTAATTCCCCTTACGAAGGACCCTTTGTAAATTGTAATGTACTAACAGAGTGTTGATGCTGCATTATGTAAGGGCCACAATAGTGCAGGATATACCAGCTGTTTAATGTAGTGCAATTACTACAGTCTGTTTGAAAAAGCTGGGCGTACAACAAGTTGGGGTGGAGAACATGTTGCACATACAGTGCACTATTATTTCAAGCTGATCAAGTACATGCTATTTCACTTAGAAATATCTCACAAAGTACAAATTCTTCAACTTTCTGAATAAACCATGTAGTACGGGACAATACCTCTTACCTAATGCAGTAAGAAACAATTCGCCCGAACAGGGACTTGAACCCTGGACCCTCAGATTAAAAGTCTGATGCTCTACCGACTGAGCTACCCGGGCTGTAAAGATCCGTGTTGTCTCTCTTGAAGGCGATTATATAAAGTTTTAAGTGAAGTATGTTGCTGCTTACACACACAAAGAAAAACATCTCTGGAGGAGAATTTTGCAGGTAGATTACAAACAGATTCCTTTCTTTCACCTTTTTCCTTTTTTCCTGTATCAATTGCACGATTGTTTTCCAGTCATTAAAATGTAATGTGCATTTATATGTGGCAAGAGAAAAAAAAATCCATAAAACTCAAACTGAGTTAGCAAAGAACCTTAAATTATACTAAAGGGTTCTTCAAGTAGAAACAGTTCTACCAAGAACACAAAAAGAACCCTTAAGAAACACTTCTTAGTGCTACATACATTAGTTGTATTCTAGAGGTCAGCATGCGATGAAACTGTGATAGAAACAGACATCGTTTTACTTTATACAACAGTTAGTTCCGACCTTACAATCTGATTGGTTGAGAAGCGTTCTAACCGTGCTGATATTCGTGATAACAGCACGGCCTTTTCACACCACAACTGTATTACTCCGCTGACGCGTTGCCAGTAACGACAAGCTTCATGCACACAAACGCGCACGCAGGCGACACAGACCTTTTTCCCGATCGCGTTTTAAATCCGTTATCTGATATACAATCTAGCGCACTGTGTAGGGAACATAAATCAGTTGTCTAATTCACTGTCTAGGGCACTATGTAGGGAACATAAATCCGTGATCTGATACACAATCTAGTGCACTATGTAGGGAACATTAATGTGTTTGTAACGCGAACAGTTAGTTTAATAGCCCAGTTAGCAGCTCCTAAAAGTTCTGTTATCACCAATATCCTTTGGTGTGTGCAAGAGGTTTTTTATTTCTTTTTTCCCTTCGGAGGTTCTTGCCTTTTTCTTCTTGTTGTTCTTACCTCCCTGAAATGAGTTTTTGCAACTTGGGATGTCTGCTTTGTAGTGTTAAACTTTATATTCGTTGTGGAACTACTTTTTGGCAGAAGGTATTGTCAATATTAAAGCATATTTATTATGAAATTCAGGACTTCTTTGATTTATTTTCTTTCTTTATTTTGTAAAAACTGTTGTATAAAAGCAATAGAACACTTGAGGTCGTGTGTTATCGCGAATAACACGCGTGCCTGCGACCGAATCACAGCCGTGATGTTATTCGCGATAACACACTCCCTCTCGTGTTCTATTGCTTGAGTCTAACGCAATATTAACTGTATTCATATTATGCCATCTAATGGTCGATTGAATAGCCTACAACAAGCACAAACAGGGTTTGAGTTCTTAACAAATAATCCAGTCAGTTAAAAACCCAACAAGAAGGCTGTACCTAATACACTCATACCAGAGAAAACACACCCTAACATGCTAGTGCCGTACAGTGCTAACAATGGTCCACCCAAAAACATTATTTGGTCAGTTGGAGATCTCATATGGGGCTCCCTTTCTATTGATATATGATTTACAACCTAGTGACAAAGTGTACAGTGCAGCAAATGGGTTACAGTCAGTACATTTACTATACATAATAATGTGAAAAGATTAAGCAGTTCGTACAAATATTAGTCCGTGTGGGGCGAGGGTGGTATCGATGGTACCCAAGCTAGTCAGGATGAGGTCTAAAACGCTAAGTTCAGGTCACAGTGTCCCATGGAGGTGTGGGTTTGAATCCCACTTCTGACTGCTAGTGCTTTATACACATTATGTCTTTAACCCTCTAAGATACAGGGGTTGGACAAAATAACTGAAACACCTGGTTTTAGACCACAATAATTTATTAGTATGGTGTAGGGCCTCCTTTTGCGGCCAATACAGCGTCAATTCGTCTTGGAAATGACATATACAAGTCCTGCACAGTGGTCAGAGGGATTTTAAGCCATTCTTCTTGCAGGATAGTGGCCAGGTCACTACGTGATGCTGGTGGAGGAAAACGTTTCCTGACTCGCTTCTCCAAAACACCCCAAAGTGGCTCAATAATATTTAGATCTGGTGACTGTGCAGGCCATGGGAGATGTTCAACTTCACTTTCATGTTCATCAAACCAATCTTTCACCAGTCTTGCTGTGTGTATTGGTGCATTGTCATCCTGATACACGGCACCGCCTTCAGGATACAATGTTTGAACCATTGGATGCACATGGTCCTCCAGAACGGTTCGGTAGTCCTTGGCAGTGACGCGCCCATCTAGCACAAGTATTGGGCCAAGGGAATGCCATGATATGGCAGCCCAAACCATCACTGATCCACCCCCATGCTTCACTCTGGGCATGCAACAGTCTGGGTGGTACGCTTCTTTGGGGCTTCTCCACACCGTAACTCTCCCGGATGTGGGGAAAACAGTAAAGGTGGACTCATCAGAGAACAATACATGTTTCACATTGTCCACAGCCCAAGATTTGCGCTCCTTGCACCATTGAAACCGACGTTTGGCATTGGCACGAGTGACCAAAGGTTTGGCTATAGCAGCCCGGCCGTGTATATTGACCCTGTGGAGCTCCCGACGAACAGTTCTGGTGGAAACAGGAGAGTTGAGGTGCACATTTAATTCTGCCGTGATTTGGGCAGCCGTGGTTTTATGTTTTTTGGATACAATCCGGGTTAGCACCCGAACATCCCTTTCAGACAGCTTCCTCTTGCGTCCACAGTTAATCCTGTTGGATGTGGTTTGTCCTTCTTGGTGGTATGCTGACATTACCCTGGCTCTTGATACATCACAAAGACTTGCTCTCTTGGTCACAGATGCACCAGCAAGACGTGCACCAACAATTTGTCCTCTTTTGAACTTTGGTATGCCACCCATAATGTTGTGTGCATTGCAATATTTTGAGCAAAACTGTGCTCTTACCCTGCTAATTGAACCTTCACACTCTGCTCTTACTGGTGCAATGTGCAATTAATGAAGATTGGCCACCAGACTGGTCCAATTTAGCCATGAAACCTCCCACACTAAAATGACAGGTGTTTCAGTTATTTTGTCCAACCCCTGTACATAATAATGTGAAAAGATTCAGCACTACAAATCTTTGGCCATGTGGGGGTGTTGTTGGTAATTGGCATTAAGAACTTGCAAGCATGTCAGGATGGCCGAGCGGTCTAAGGCGCTGCGTTCAGGTCGCAGTCTCCCCTGGAGGCGTGGGTTCGAATCCCACTTCTGACATCTCATGCTTTATGCAAGTTTACTTCTTTAGAGGACACAGCCATCAGGGAATACAGTTTGCATGATTGCTTGGTGTACATGGTCTATGACAATGCTGAGGTAGGTGGTACGTGTCAAAGTAACATCCGCGTGGATGCCAGGACCCTGGTTTCTGATTTCTAAAAATGTGAGAAATTTAAACGTATTTATTCTGATCATAAAGTATGTTTATTCAGCGTCTATTTACATTGTTACAGCAGTATTTTACAATTGAAATGTTCACATTATTTAAATGTATGTAAAGTACATTGTATACTAGCTGTTTACTTTTTTCCTAAGTAAAAACTGTCATTACCTCAACATGTCATTACCAACACATATCTTCTTGTGAGGGTAAAGACACTTAGTGATGGTAATAACAGGTTTTTAGTTTCACCATCACTATTTTATTAACTCTTTAATAATTAAAGCTAATTAGCCGCTCAGGTGGCGCAGCGGTAAAAAGAAACGCGCTGCAACCAGGGCTGGATTCTGAGAAGCGTCGTATCGAATCCAGCCTTGCTTTACCGGTTCGAAGCTGAGTGGCTATATGAGCAACGATTGGCCGGTTGCTCATGTGGGGGGTGGGACAAAGAACCGGATGTGGGTCTCTCTCTGTCAGAATGCGATTGAGTTCTCTGCCGGCTGATTGGAGGCGCTTGCACAGAGATGGGAGGGGGTGCCCTTAGGGTGTGTCTCTCCGCATGCAACGCTAGGTGGCGCCAAACTCGTCAATGTGTGGGTGGCAAAGATGCATCTGGCTGCTGCTCGTGTTTCGGAGGGGATACGGGTTAGCTTCAATCACCTCCGTCAGGGCAGGGTTCGGCATAGACAGAGACGATGCTAATTGAACAATTGGATGCGCTAAAAGGGGAGAAAAAGGGGTAAAAAAAAAAAATAATAATAATTAAAGCTAAATAAGCATAATGGTTTTATTATACAAGGAAACATTAATTTTCACTGATTAGTCAACATGGCCCACAAGATATCAGCAGAGATCCAGTAAAATATCAGTAATTACATGAAAAAGAAAAGTTAAGCTTAAAGTAATATCACAACCTTCAAAATGGGAACAAAGACGCAAATGCACATGAGGTAGTAAAGTTACATATAATCACAACCCCCTTCCCCTAACCACCACCACCAGAAGTCCAACAAAATCAAAGAGAGAATGCACTTCATAAAAGACCTCACATTGTTCATCCTAAATGCTAAGATCAACATTTAAATAAAGTGAGTCTTAGATCGTTTAAAAGCAACGCATAATATAAACAAGAGTACGTGAGTTTAAACACGTTGCACCCTCACTTTATAATGCAGCATCAACGCTCTGTTAGTACATTATACAGTTTGGTGGGTTCTTTGAAAGGGGAATTAGCTCAAATGGTAGAATGCTTGCTTAGCACGTGAGAGGTAGCGGGATCGATGCCCACATTCTCCAGAAACATTATGATTATTTAAGGGTAACATGTAATATGAAACTTGTTGCGGCATTGCTTAATGAAACACAGCATCAAAAATTTGGTCAGGATTTAAGTGAGTCTTTAAGGCAACATAAAATACGTGGGTATTAATATGTAAAACTCAGTGCATTATTAGGCTGCACATAAATATAGATTTAAACTGGGCGTAAGGCAAGGCAAGGCAAGGCAAGTTTATTTGTATAGCACCTTTCATGCACAGTGGCAATTCAAAGTGCTTTACATAAGGAAAAATTAAAAGCATTAAAACATTCCTGAGATCTAGAACCTCAGAAAGACTTCTTGCAAACATTTAGTTACAATTAAGACAACATGAAATTCAAACAAGAGAGATAAAAATTAAGAACATGAAAAATTAAAAGAAAATATTGTAAAATATACCCTACAATTTGGGAAATACGAAATTAAAACAAGAGAGATAAGCAATTAAAACATGAAAACTAAAAGAAAATATAGTAAAATATACACTACAATTTAGAATGTACACTACTCTGTAAAAAGAATTATTAAGAGCATGAAAAACTAAAAGAAATAGGGTAATAGCAAAAATTTCGAGCTCAATCATAGGCACAAGAAAAAAGAAAAGTTTTTAACCTGGATTTAAACATTTCTACATTTGCGGAACATCTAATATCTCCTGGCAGTCTGTTCCAGTTATATGCAGCCCAACAGCTAAATGCTGCTTCACCATGTTTAGTTTGGACTCTGAGCTCAACTAGCTGACCTGAGTCCATGGATCTAAGAGATCTACTAGGTTTATATTCTCTAAACATATCTGAGATGTATTCTGGGCCGAACCCATTCAGTGATTTATAGACCAGTAGCAGCACTTTAAATTCTATTCTGTAACTAACCGGAAGCCAGTGTAGAGATTTTAGAACTGGAGTGATGTGCTCAGTTCTCTTCGTCTTAGTTAAAACTCTAGCAGCAGCGTTCTGAATGAGCTGTAACTGTTTAATTGTCTTTTTGGGAAGTCCAGTTAAGTGACTATTACAATAGTCCACCCTACTGGAGATAAAAGCATGGATCAGCTTCTCTAGGTCTTGTTGGCACACTAGACCCTTGATTTTGGCTATATTTCTAAGATGGTAGAAGGCTGTTTTGGTGATGGTTTTAATATGGCTGGTGAATGTAAGATCTGAGTCTATTAGCACGCCAAGATTTCGGACTTGGTCTTTGGTTTTTAGAGCCCGGGAACTGAGGTGCTCACTGACACTAGACCTCTTTTCTTTGCTGCCAAACACCACAATCTCTGTTTTGTCCTTATTTAACTGTAAAAAATTCTGGCTCATCCAGTTATTGATGTCCTCCAGACACTGACACAGTGAATCTATTGGGCTGTAATCATCTGGTGAGAGAGCCAGATATATCTGTGTGTCATCTGCATAACTATGGTAATCAATGTTGTTAGCCTGTAGCATTTGGCCTAATGGCAGCATATAAAGATTGAACAGAAGAGGTCCGAGAACTGATCCCTGGGGGATTCCACATGTCATAGCCACCCTGTCAGATTCACAGCTGCCAATAGTGACGAAGTAACTCCGGTCTTCTAAATAAGACTTGAACCAATTAAGGACTGTTCCGGAAAGTCCAACACAGTTTTCCAACCTATCCAGCAATATTCTGTGATCTACAGTGTCAAAGGCAGCACTAAGATCCAGTAAAACCAGAACTGATATTTTACCCGAGTCAGTATTCAGCCGTAGATCATTTAACACTTTTATGAGAGCCGATTCAGTGCTGTGGTGAGCTCGAAAGCCTGACTGAAATTTGTCAAAATAACCACTGGAATTCAAAAAACTGCTGACTTGATTGTAAACAACTTTCTCAATGATCTTAGCTATGAAAGGAAGATTTGAGACCGGCCTGTAGTTGTTTAACACAGACGCATCCAGAGTTCTCTTTTTTAGGAGTGGCTTAATGGCAGCTGTTTTCAGTGACTTTGGAAAAACGCCTGATGCTAGTGAGCCATTAACTATTTGTTGCAAATCAGTTTTTACAGAGTTAAAAATAGTTTAAAAAAATTCAGATGGCAGCATGTCGATGATTTAAGATGCTGAACTGTTTTCTCCAGAGTTTTTTGGTCTATTGTATTAAATTGTGACATAATAGTCATGTTATTTTTAGGTGTCTGTAGGGGCGGCATGGTAAACGTATGCACGTATGCGTACAACTAGTTGGTGTGGAGAACATGTAACACATACAGTGTGCAATTATTTCAAGCTTATCAAGTACATGATATTTCACTCAATGATATCTCACAAAGTACAAATTCTTCAACTTTCTAATTAAACCACGTAGTACGGGACATTACCGCTTACCTAATGCGGAAACAACTCGCCCGAACAGGGACTTGAACCCTGGACCCTCAGATTAAAAGTCTGATGCTCTACCGACTGAGCTATCCAGACTCTGCAAGTGGTTGTAACTTTAACAAATGTTGTCCTGTAGAACAGTTCCAGAAAGCACACCCAAAAAACCTTTAAGAAACACTTCTTAGTACTACATACATTAGTTGTATTCCACACAGATCAGCATGCGACATCGTTTTAATTTATAACTGTATTCATATTATGCCATCTAGTGATCGATTGAATAGCTTACAACCAGCACAAACAGGGTTTGAGTTATTAACACATAATCCAGTCAGTTAAAAACCCAACAAGAAGGCTGTACCTAATACACTCATACCAGATAAAACACACCCTAACATGCTAGTGCCGTTACAGTGCTAACAATGGGCCACCCAAAACACTTTATTAGGTCAGTTGGAGATCTCATATGAGGCTCCCTTTCTATTGATATATGATGTGGTGTCAACATTACCCAAGCTAGTCAGGATGCGGTCTAAGGCGCTGCGTTCAGATCACAGTCTCTCTTTGAGGCGTGGGTTTGAATCTCACTTCTGACAGCTCATGCTTTATACAAATTTACATCTTTAACCCTCTACCATACATAATAATGTGAAAAGATACAACAGTTCGTACAAAGCTTAGTCCACGTGGGGGTGTTGTGGGATTCACTCAAACTACCATCAGTAATATTCAAAATATAATTAATCCCTCCTAAGCCGGCAGTTAGGTAAATAACTAACTAAAAAAAAGGGTACCCAAAATTACCGTTGCAGGCCTGATCCAACCTAATAGTCCCAATCAGCACAGATCACGAAGTATATTTGGTCGGTTGTGGTGGAGCTGTCCACGTTCTTTGTTTACATGGATGAAACACAAAAAATCCACCAGTCTTTTTCCTTTTGATCTTGGATGAAACAATCAGAGTTTATCCGATGCTTTTAATGCACTGTAATCGTCACAGCTGCTGAGGAAGCGTACTGCCTTCAATGTCCATGCGCGAAACTCAAGAGACGAAGTTCACGGCTGATACAGCATAAACAATGTCACTAATCGACTGCAAGATGTTAATATAAGACTCACTGTCCGTTTGTCTTAACGCATCAAGAGAGATAAATCCTAAACAGGTGTTTTACCCGCTTACATGACACTTGTTTCACATCACGCTATTTTCTCCACTTTTTTCTTCTTTTTCCACCCACTTTCTCCCGCTCTTTTCCCGACCTGTGACAGTTCATGCTGATTGGCTTAAACATAAATCAAGGGAGGGCTATACATACACTTTACTTTAAACAGCATAAAACAACCAGAACATTATTTACAGAACAAATAAGAACAACTTATTTACTAGTTATAAATTAACATAAACAAAATATTAGTAATCCCCAAATTTTAATTGGGCTACACAAACACACAATAACTTATAATTCTCCAATTTTGAAATGTCTCGGAGTTTTATCTAAAACAACATTTTTTTTTAAGTAGAGGTACGTGACTTTTTAATGGTTTTTTATCTGGTGAACTGTTTTGTAAAAGATGAACAGCTGAAACTCACGACATCCCCTTTAAAATGCAGCATCAACCCTTAAGTCAGTCTATCAGTGGTACAAAGACAGTTTTGATTGGGTTTAGTTCGTCCTAAAGGCTGCGATAAACAAAGTCTGTGATGGTTTAAAAGCAAGGCATAATACAGAAAAGAGTATGTGAGCTTAAACACGTTGCACCCTCACTTTATAATGCAGCATCAACGCTCTGATAGTACATTACAATTTACAAAAGGCTAAAGGGGGTTCATCGTAAGGGGAATTAGCTCAAATGGCGTTCGCTTAGCATGCGAGAGGTAGCTGGATCGATGCTCGCATTCTCCAATGCAGAAGCATTGCAAACTCTTAACCCTCTATGGTACCGGGTTGCCTCCAGGCAACATAGCCTATTTTAGCTTTTTTAAATAAAAGTAGACACCCATTTAATTGATCATTGCTATCTCAGGGGAGGGGAACTCAAAGACTAACCAATGAAAATGCAAAAAAGTGGTCACATGACCCACAGGAGTCAATTTTGCTTCATCTTTCAGCACATGCGAGCATGACAGACAGCCCTGTATTCTCTCTAATAAAAAGTGCATTTTTCACACATTTTAATCCAGATAATCACCAACAAAAAATCTGACTCACCTTCACTGGTAAGTTAAGAAGTATTTTCAAAAACATTACATTACATACCATCAAATATATCATAGAAAATTACAAAAAACTGCATGTTGCCTTGAGGCAGCATTGTACCATAATAGAATACCATAATTGCATAAGGCCATACCAGGTCTAGAACTGTTTACATGTATGTGCCATGAATAAGATTTTGTAATGCATTTATAAAAATATGTAATTCAAATACTACATTTACACTTATTATGATTTAATACAGAAGATGAATCTGCAAGTTTTCTATGGCACTTAAAAAGGGTATAAAGAACAGGTGGTACTTCCAGTTGATGAGAGTGAGGATGAGATGTTATATAGTGATGAGGAAGATGAGGTCATAGTGACAATCCGGCAGGGAGAGAGTGAGAGTGAGGATGGAGATGAGGATAGAGATGAGGATGAAGATGATGCAAAAACCCAGGTTGTTCAGGCATTGTAAAAGTGCAGTGCTCAAAATTTGCTACTTACCTGTGTTTTCCTATTGAGAGGAATTGCTTCCTCAACTTTTGTAAGCAGTGAGGGCCATTAGTGATACAGGAGATGTTGTGTATGTACATGCAGGTCCGTGTGTGTGTATGTGCATTCTTGTAAGGATGAGGTGTATATTAGGATGAGGTTATTGTGGTTTTTAATGTTTTACCATGAAAAAACATCAATGTTTTTGATACAAACAAAATGATACAATAATTTGATGATATGATGATTTGGTTATATTTGTGTTCCACAATGTTACAATGTTGCCTAAGAGCAACAGATGGATGTGAAATGTGACGTTTTATTAAATACGAAATGTGTAATACATTGAAAACTAGATAAATATGTTTGTTCAAGTGTTTGGTAAAAGAAATTGATGTTTTCAATATATCTATTTCTTTTCTCTGCATGAAAATATAAAATATTTTAATTTGTCCATTATGGTATGGCAACAAATTTTAATAACTAAATACATTTAAAAATAATTAAAATGTTTTTTGATATTGTTATAGTGACCAATTTTAAGAAGGAAAAACATCACAAATATTTTTTTCCTCATTGGTATCATAATGCGTACCATAGAGGGTTAAGTACATTTTCCCGTGATTCATTAGCTTTTAACTATTCATGCAAACGAATAACTTCTTATATTTATATATTGCTCATTGTAGTACTTGTGTCTGCATTGACTTGAACATCACATGACTAAACATTAGGTAGAACTATAGAGACTTATTTACTGTCTTGCCCAAAAACAAATTGGCATAAAGTACTCGACGAGTACAACACACTGAACAATAAAATATAGATGACATACTATAGGCCAGTGAGGTGGCTGCTGCTTCTGGGTGTGTAGTTTCTAAATGATGAAGTCAGCACAGGCACAGGCACTACAAGTATTTATAATTAAGATCATTTTATGTTCAATATTGTGTATATACTGTATCCTTTCCCTCCGCCCAGAAATTCCCCGTGAAAAAATGACCCACCACAACCCCGTCCAAGATAAAATGTTTGATGAAAATTAAATAAAATAAAAGAATATGCTGCACTTACACGCACCTGAGATTAATCTACTTTTGGTTTAAACTAGACTGTGCTGGTGTTATGTTGGGTTAGTCTGTAACTGAGCAACAGTGTATGCTACAATGACAACTATAACAATGGTTATCACTGCACACTAAGCTATTCAGTTTTTTGTGATTGTCGTTTTCAGATAATACTGAATCAGTCATCAATAAGAGGTCAGTCAGGACACAGAAAGAACTCATTATGTAAGCGCCAAAATAGTGCAGGATTTACCAACTGTTTAGTGCAGTGCAGTAACAAAACGGCTTTGTAAAACAAGAACTGAACAAATAAAAAAAAGCATGTAATTCAACATAAAATATGTGGGTATTAATATGTACAACTCAGTGCATTATTAGGCTGCACATAATTATAGTTTCAAAGGGTTCCTCTTTGTACTACAGTGTGTTTGAAATGGCTGGGGGTACATTTAGTTGATGTGGAGAACGTTACACATTCAGTATGCGATTGTTTCAAGCTGATCAAGTACATGCTATTTCAATTAGAAACATCTCACAAAGTACAACTTCTTTAACTTTCTAAACAAACCATGTAGTACGGGACAATGCCGCTTACCCAACAGAGTAAGAAACAACTCGCCCGAACAGGGACTTGAACCCTGGACCCTCAGATTAAAAGTCTGATGCTCTACCGACTGAGATATACGGGCTGTAAGGATCCAGGCTGTCTCTCTTGAAGGCAATTATATAAAGTTTTAGGTGAAGGCTGTTGCTGTTTACACACACAAAGAAAAACATCTCTGGAGGAGAATTTTGCACGATTGTTTTCCAGTCATTAAAATGTAATGTCTTTATCAAACTCTACAAATCAAACTCCGTTTACTTTTCCTTCACTCTCTTCTCCTAGTTCTCTGTCATCTTTCACTGCTGTCGACTCTTCTGCTATTTTAAAGATCTTGGCCGCTTCAAAGCCCACTACCTCATTTCTTGACCCCGCTCCCACTTATATTCTGAAATGCTGTGACTCGCTCTTAGCTGCTCCTATCTGTCATCTTGTCAATCTCTCACTCTCTTCTGGTTCTGTCCCTTCTGATCTTAAAACTGCCGCTGTCACTCCCATCCTAAAGAAATCGGATCTGGACAGATCTGTGTTAAACAACTTCAGACCAATCTCGAATCCTCCATTCCTTTCTAAGGTTCTCGAAAAAGTCATAGCTTCTCAGCTTCTTGACTTTATGAGCACAAATAATCTATTTGAAACTTTCCAGTCAGGTTTTCGTTCCCAACACAGCACTGAGACTGCTCTACTCTATGTGCTGAACGATCTAATACGTTCCTCGGACTCTGGTTTTGTCTCGTCTCTTCTTCTTCTAGATCTCTCTGCTGCCTTCGATACGGTTAACCACAACATCCTTCTGACTCGTCTGTCTGATATTGGGATTTCTGGCATTGTACTCTCCTGGTTCAAATCCTATCTATCTGACAGGCATTTCTTCATTCGCTTAGGTAATCATGTTTCCGACACTGCTTTGGTGAAACAAGGGGTACCACAAGGCTCTGTACTGGGGCCTCTTCTTTTCATTATTTACATCTTTCCACTTGGTTCCATCATACGCAGACACGGTCTTAACTTTCACTGCTACGCAGATGATACTCAACTCTACCTTGCCTTCAAACCATCCATCTCTTTTCCTCCCGCCTCGCTCACCTTGTGTATCCAGGAACTTCAATCCTGGCTGCATTCAAATTTCTTGCTGCTTAATCCCCTTAAGACTGAGCTTCTTTACATGGGCACTAAAACTTCACTTTCCTCTTTCACAAACTCTCCCCTCCTCGTTGGGAATGTTTCCATCACACCTTCCAGCTGTGTACGCAATCTTGGTGTTCTGTTTGACCCTCTGCTTTCATTCGGTCCTCATGTGAAATCACTATCCAAATCAGCCTTTCTTCAGCTTCGCAATATTACTCGTCTCCGTCACTATCTTTCATTTGAGGTGGCGGAAACACTGATACACGCTTTTGTCACCAGCCGCTTGGACTACTGCAATTCCTTATTGCATGGACTTCCCGCCAAAACCCTCCGTCCCCTGCAAACTATACAAAATGCAGCTGCTCGGGTCCTGACATTTACCCGAAAGTTTGACCACATCACCCCTGTTTTGGAAGAACTACATTGGCTGCCAATTTCCATGCGCATTAAATATAAAATTCTGGTCTTGACTTTTAAAGCACTTCATGGTCTCGCTCCCGCCTATCTTACTAAACTCCTCACACGTCACACACCATCACGCAAACTAAGGTCGTCAGACACAAATCAACTCTCTGTTCCTAGATTTAGGATGTCCACTATGGGCGGCAGATCCTTCAGCGTTGCCGCCCCAACACTCTGGAACTCTCTGCCCTTGCCTCTTCGCTCTATTTCTTCTCTTTCTGCTTTCAAGGTGTCTCTAAAAACCCATCTCTTCTCACAACATTTTCATTCTACTTCTTGAACTTATATCTCTAACCTATCCTTACACACTGTCGGTCTGTTTTTGTTTTGTTTTTGTTTTGTCTTGTTTTGTGTGTTGTCGTTTGTTTTCACTTTTTATTACTGTACAGCGACCTTGAGCTTGGTGAAAGGCGCTATATAAGTTGAACTTATTATTATTATTATTATTAATGTGCATTTATATGTGGCAAGAGAAAAAAAAATCCATAAAAATCAAATTGAGTTAGCAAAGAACCTTAAATTATACTAAAGGGTTCTTCAAGTAGAAACAGTTCTACCAAGAACACAAAAAGAACCCTTAAGAAACACTTCTTAGTGCTACATACATTAGTTGTATTCTAGAGGTCAGCATGCGATGAAACTGTGATAGAAACAGACATCGTTTTACTTTATACAACAGCTAGTTCCGACCTTACAATCTGATTGGTTGAGAAGCGTTCTAACCGTGCTGATATTCGTGATAACAGCACAGCCTTTTCACACCACAACTGTATTACTCCACTGATGCGTTGCCAGTAACGACAAGCTTCATGCACACAAACGCGCACGCAGGCGACACAGACCTTTTTCCCGATCGTAGTGTTAAACTTTATATTCGTTGTGGAACTACTTTTTGGCGGAAGGTATTGTCAATATTAAAGCATATTTATTATGAAATTCAGGGCTTCTTTGATTTATTTTCTTTCTTTATTTTGTAAAAACTGTTGTATAAAAGCAATAGAACACTTGAGGTCATGTGTTATCGCGAATAACATCACGGCTGCGACCGAATCACAGCCGTGATGTTATTCACGATAACACACTCCCTCTCGTGTTCTATTGCTTGATTCTAACGCAATATTAACTGTATTCATATTATTCCATCTAATGGACGATTGAATAGCCTACAACAAGCACAAACAGGGTTTGAGTTCTTAATAAATAATCCAGTCAGTTAAAAACCCAAAAAGAAGGCTGTACCTAATACACTCATGCCAGAGAAAACACACCCTAACATGCTAGTGCCGTTACAGTGCTAACAATAGTCCACCCAAAAACATTATTTGGTCAGTTGGAGATCTCATATGGGGCTCCCTTTCGATTGATATATGATTTACAACCTAGTGACAAAGTGTACAGTGCAGCAAATGGGTTACAGTCAGTAAATTTACCATACATAATAATGTGAAAAGATTAAGCAGTTCGTACAAATGGTGGTGTCGATGGTACCCAGGCTAGTCAGGATGAGGTCTAAAACGCTAAGTTCAGGTCACAGTGTCCCATGAGGCGTGGGTTTGAATCCCACTTCTGACTGCTAGTGCTTTATACAAATTTATGTCTTTAACCCTCTAACATACATAATAATGTATGTGTTGTTGGTAAATGGCATTAGGACCTCGCAAACATGTCAGGATGGCCGAGCGGTCTAAGGCGCTGCGTTCAGGTCGCAGTCTCCCCTGGAGGCGTGGGTTCGAATCCCACTTCTGACATCTCATGCTTTATACAAAGTTACTTCTTCAGAGGACACAGCCATCAGGGAATACAGTTTGCATGAACTGGGTGTACATGGTCTGCAACAATGCTGAGGTAGGTGGTACGTGTCAAAGTAACATCCGCATGGATGCCAGGATCCAGGCTTTTGATCTCTATAAGTGTGAGAAATTTAAACATGTATTCATCCTGATCATAAAGTATGTTTATTCAGCGTCTATTTACATTGTTACAGCAGTATTTTACAATTGAAATGTTTACATTATTTAAATTTATGTAAAGTACATTGTATACTAGCTGTTTACTTTTTTCCTAAGTAAAAACTGTCATTACCTCAACATGTCATTACCAACACATATCTTGTTGTGATGGTAAAGACACTTAGTGATGGTAATAACAGGTTTTTAGTTTCACCATCACTATCTTATTAACTCTTTAATAATTAAAGCTAATTAAAGCTAAATAAGCATAATAGTTTTATTATACAAGGAAACATTAATTTTCACTGATTAGTCAATATGGCCCACAAGATATCAGCAGAGATCCAAAAAAATATCAGTAATTACATGAAAAAGAAAAGTTAAGCTTAAAGTAATATCACAACCTTCAAAATGGGAACAAGGGAGCATCGTAAGGGGAATTAGCTCAAACGGTAGAGCGCTCGCTTAGCATGTGAGAGGTAGCGGGATCGATGCCCGCATTCTCCAGTGCAGATACATTATGATTATTTAAGGGTATCATGTAATATGAAACTCGTTGCGGCATCGCTTAATCGCAGCTTCAAAAATTAGATCAGGATTTAAGTGAGTCTTTAAGGCAACAAAAAATATGTGGGTATTAATATCTAAAACTCAGCGCATTATTAGGCTACACATAAATTTACATTGTCAGCAGACGCTTTTATCCAAAGCAACTTACACAATGAGCAATTGAGGGTTAAGGGCCTTGCTCAGGGACCCAACAGTAGCAACTTGGTGGTGGTGGGGCTTGAACCGGCAACTTTCTGTTTACTAGTCCAGTACCTTAACCACTGAGCTATCACTGGCCCAATGATAAATATAAATATAGATGAATATATAAATATGAATATAGATTTAAACTGTCCTCTATTTACTACAGTCTGTTTGAAACAACTAGTTGGTGTGGAGAACATGTTACACACACAGAGTGCTATTATTTCAAGCTTATCAAGTACATGATATTTCACTTAATAACATCTCACAAAGTACAAGTTCTTGAACTTTCTAATTAAACCATGTTGTACGGGACATTACCGCTCACCTAATGCAGTAATAAACAACTCGCCCAAAGAGGGACTTGAACCCTGAACCCTCAGATTAAATGTCTGATGCTCTACCGACTGAGCTATCCAGGCTTGCTTTAACCCTCACAAGGATGTGACTTGAATTACAAACTTTAACATATGTTGTCCTGTAGAACAGTTCCAGCAAGAACACACAAAAAAACCCTTAAGAAACACTTCTTAGTACTACATACATTAGTTGTATTCCACACAGGTCAGCATGCGACATCGTTTTACTTTATAACTGTATTCATATTATGCCATCTATATTACGGTGGCCCGCTGAGTTAAAACACAATAACATTTACAAAACAAACAAAAGCTGACAACACAACAACAATAAGGAAAAACGCGAATATATTAAGAGACAACACAAATTATTTAAGGTGGAACGCAATTACATTAAGGGAGAACACAACGAAATTAAGGAAACACGAATACACACTACACTACATCTAGTGGTCGATTGAATAGCCTACAACCAGCACAAACAGGGTTTGAGTTATTAACACATAATCCAGTCAGTTAAAAACCCAACAAGAAGGCTGTACCTAATACATTCATACCAGATAAAACACACCCTAACATGCTAGTGCCGTACAGTGCTAACAATGGTCCACCCAAAAACATTATTTGGTCAGTTGGAGTGCTCATATGGGGCTCCCTTTCTATTGATATATGATGTGGTGTCAACGGTACCCAAGCTAGTCAGGATGCGGTCTAAGGTGCTGCGTTCAGGTCACAGTCTCTCATTGAGGCGTGGGTTTGAATCTCACTTCTGACAGCTCATGCTTTATACAAATTTACATCTTTAACCCTCTACCATACATAATAATATGAAAAGATACAACAGTTCAGCCAAAGCTTAGTCCACATGGGGGTGTTGTGGGATTGGTATTAGACCTTTGCAAGCAGGTCAGGATGGTTGAGTGGTCTAAGGTGCTGTGTTTAGTTTGCAGTTTCCCCTGGAGGCGTGGGTTCGATTTCCACTTCTAACGTTTTACATTTACATTTTCTGCATTTAGCAGACGCTCTCATCCAGAGCGACTTACAGAAGTGCTTCCATAGTAAACATTTCATTTCTCAAGTTTTAGTAAACAACAGTCAAAGAACACAAATCTGCTGAAACCTGTTAGAACCAAAGTGTTTTTTTTTTTGTTAGTTTTTTGGAAATGGAAAAAAAATGTTAGTAAATAAGTACAAGTCAGCTTAAGTGCTTAGTAAAAAGGTGGGTTTTTAATAGTTTTTTAAAGACAGCAAGAGACTCAGATGTTCGGACAGACAGAGGAAGTTCATTCCACCACTTGGGTGCTAGAACAGAGAAGAGCCTTGATGCTTGTCTTCCTTTAGTCCTGGGTGGGGGCTCAAGTCGAGCGAGACTAGTGGCTCGGAGGTTGCGTGGTACAGAGCGGGGTTTGATTAGACCACGATGGTAGCTTGGGGCTGGTCCATTTTTGGCTTTGTAGGCGAGCATCAGTGTTTTAAACTGAATGCGTGCAGCTACAGCTCATGCTTTATACAAATTTACATCTTTAACCCTCTACCATACATAATAATGTGAAAAGATTTGTTTCAAGATTGTTTCAAAGTTATTGCATGTTTGTCAATGAAAAAAATTAATAAAGGTCTTTAAACTAAACGATGAATGAAAATAGAGCGAAAACTGACCTCATTTTTGACGCAGCGTTTCAGTGAGCAATGACGAAAGGAGTCTTACATTACGTGTTGCCTTTAAACGATCATAATGTTTCTGCATTGGAGAATGCAGGCATCGATCCCACTACCTCCCGCACGCGAAGCAAGCACTCTACCAATTGAGCTAATTCCCCATATAAAGAACTCGCCTTTACCCTTTGTAAATTGTAATGTACTGACAGATCATTGATGCTGCATTATAAAGTGGGGGTTCAACGTGTTTAAGCTCACGTACTCACGTTTATCGCTGCCTTTAGGACGAACTGAACCAAATCGTAACTTTGTACCACTGACAGACTGACTTAAGGGTTGATGCTGCATTATGTAGGGAATAGTGCAGGATATACCAACTGTTTAGTGCAGTGCAATAACAAAGCAGCTCTGTGAAGCAAGAACTAAAATTAACATTCAACATAAAATATGTAGGTATTAATATCTAAAACTCAGTGCATTATTAGGCTGCACATAAATATAGATTTAAACGGTCCTCTATTTACTACAGTCTGTTTAAAACAACTAGTTGGTATGGAGAACATGTTACACATGCAGTGTGCAATTATTTCAAGCTTATCAAGTACATGCTATTTTACTTAGAAATATCTCACAAAGTACAAATTCTTCATCATTCTAAATAAACCACGTAGTACGGGACATTACCGCTCACCTAATGCAGTAAGAAACAACTTGCCCGAACAGAGACTTGAACCCTGGACCCTCAGATTAAAAGTCTGATGCTCTACCGACTGAGCTATCACAAGTGTGGTGACTGCACTTGCAACCTCTTTGACTTCTATTGGAAAATGCATGTAGAAATTGCGTACGTAGTTGCTCGTTTCGATCAGCACCTTACCCAGTGGTAGCGTGGCCGAGCGGTCTAAGGCGCTGGATTAAGGCTCCAGTCTCTTCATAGGCGTGGGTTCAAATCCCACCGCTGCCAACTCAGGCTTTTCAACGCCGGCTCCATGTTTACCCACCCAATGCAACGTATACTCAATCACAGTCCCAAGTGTGGCACACGCGATTGGCCCTTTTCGACCCACAACCTTTCTTAACTTTTTTTTTTTATGTAACATGAAACAGTTCGACCGCACTGTGCACACAAACCTTAACTTAGTGTACCTTTGTATCGTTGCTGTTATCTCTAGCATCACTCTGACTACATGCAACTATGATATAATAGGAAACATAATAAAAAAAAAAACTTGTACTCACCCAATAACTGTGTTTATACCTAAAATGAAACGCAGACACTGTGAAAACAGCATACGTTCTAAAGCCAATGAGCTTTTAAACAAGCTCAAACACACCGATGCACCACAGAGTCTTAAATTAAGCATACAGCACGATGGTTTAGCAGAAGAAATGTTGTAAGAAAGGAAGCCCTTAAATACTGACCGTCTTGTTGCTCTGCTTGCAAGCTTACTGTAACAAAAGAACGGTCGTGTATCTGATGGGTTAAGATTAGTCGCTACTCCAACAGTTCTTCGCTGTGGCTGGTTAAATGCTGGAAATTACCGCTTACCTAATGCAGTAGGAACCAACTCACTGAAACAGGGACTTGAACCCTGGACCCTCAGATTAAAAGTCTGATGCTCTACCGACTGAGCTATCCAGGCTCTGCAACCTGCTTTCATCCCCACAAGCATGTGACTTAAATTACAAACTTTAACATATGTTGTCCTGTAGAACTTCAATTAATATCAAATGTTTTTATTTCTGTTTCGGCTCTCTTGAAGGTGATTATATAAAGTTTTAGGTGAAGTATGTTGCTGCTTACACCAGTGGCGGAGCCAGACAATTTTCATAGGGGTGGCCAGACTGAGACCATTGCTCACACAGGGGTGGCACAGAAACTGTCTGAAACCTTTTTTTTATGTGGCAAGTTGCTGTGGATCTAGTAGTGTTTTGGTCACTCACTCATTTACCTATACAGGCAGTGAGTGTCATGTAGAATTACATCAAGCCTAGCATAAAAAAAAAAAGCCCAATTTAGAGGAAAACCGCCCAATTTGGCAACACTCAGGGCTCTAGACTAACTTTTTGCACTGGTTGCACTGGTGTGCCTAACTTTTTTTCTTAGGTGCACCAGCACAAAAGTTAGGTGCACCCACATTTTCAACCGCATCGCATTTAACACCTGTTTTACAGGTTCACTTTTTTTAATACTGACTTTGATTGATATTGATTAACTAACAATCTGGTCAACATAAAGTTCTTTATTTGAAGCACAATTCTACACGAAAGGTAACTTACTGAAAAAGTGTTGGTAATTAAAGTGCTTCACTAAGCTGAAATTTAAACTCAAGATAAATTAAATTAAAAGAAAATCTAAATTAAAAGTGCAAGTGTTTTAAGGGCTTCAAACTGAACATCTCATTTAATGATAAGAATATTACATATAATTAATGCAGTAACGAGACGCATATTATTGACATAGGCTACATGACATGACATTATTACATTTTGAGTCAGTTTGTCGCTGATATTTTTAAAGTGCCTTAAAGAAAAGATGAACTGTGTGATGTAACCCGGACAGAACGAACAACGTTTAACGTGAAATATAAACACCACACGTGAAGTAAATCCAGTTAAACACAGATACATGTGGAGCTGTTTAACTGGGTTTGATGGTTATTTCACACAGAAGTTTGTTTGTATCATGGAACTTTAATGATGTTTTATCTCTCGAGTCGAGCGCTGAGCAAATCGGTTATTTAGGTCGAGAGTCGCGGTGAAAGCGAAGCGCAAAACTCTTCTCACGTCAGTGAACTAAAGAAAACAACAACTGAGACAAACACGTCACGTCTTCTTATCACCGATATTTGAATGATGTTTTTACATTAAAACAAACATCTGTAACAGCAGCACAGATGCTCACACATATTCTACACACTCCGTCATGATATTTCGCTGTGTAACGCCCGCCGGTGATGACGCTGGTCCCGCCCTTCACTATCTCTGATTGGTTTAGATTTATAGATATGATTAGATATGGGCCTAATGTGTGTCTGTTGGTGCACCGGAGACTTTCAGAGTCACAGAGACTTTTTTTTCCCCTCGAACGGCTGGTCGCAGATTGACTGTGGATGCTCGTTCACTCACAGCTGTTGAACTCATTTAGCCACTAATATCCACCGTGTTGTAGGTATTATAGTGTAATCAGAGCGGTAACTGTGGCGCACGTCATCATGCACTTACGTATGCATATCGATCGAATTTGTTTAAAAATCATATCACCGTTATTGAAACATTTTCTATCGCGATATATATCGATATCGAACTATTGTCCAGCACTAGATATTCCCTTGCAATACTTTATCATTTGGCTGCCAACTTGTGTGTAATGATGAGACTCATTTGAACCCCAGAACATGCTAGTGTGAATGCATGGAAAACAAACTTTAATTTTCTTTTAACAATATGATACAGACTGACCAACACTATTAAGCCAAATCAGCATTGAAAATAGACTTTACTTTTAATAGCCTTCTACAATGCTGGAGCTTCTTAAAACGGAATATATTCTTTTAAATAGAAGTGTTATTTAACTGCGATTAAATTGTTTTCCAACAAAATCCGCCCAATTAGGCGGATAACCGCCCAATCTGGCAACACTGGAACGCGCAAAGCCAGCTGGCGCCTTCACTCGTAGCTCGCCACAAATACTACTAAATAGTAATAGTAGTACTAGTAGTACTAAGTAGTACTACATCTGTAATTGTGTTGGTGGTTGACATTTATGTCGAGTGTATTACTGCACTGTTTTGGTGGAGAACTACTTCTTTGAGGTGCGCTGTTGAATTGCGTCCCTGTGAGAACACCTGCGTGCAGAAATGCTTCCGCAAAAAAAGTTGCCGGCAAAGCGGTGATGGGGGGGCCGGAGGGGTGGCCGAAGATTCATTTATGGTGGCCATGGCCACCACTATCCACCCCCTCTTACACACACAAAAAAAAACATCTCAGGAGGAGAATTTTGCAGGTAGATTACAAACAGATTCCTTTCTTTCACCTTTTTCCTTTTTTCCTGTATCAATTGCACGATTGTTTTCCAGTCCTTAAATGTTATGTGCATTTATATGTGGCAAGAGAAAAAAATCCATAAAAATCTAATTGAGTTAGCAAAGAACCTTGAATTATACTAAAGAGTTCTTCAAGTAGAAACAGTTCTAGCAAAAACACAAAAAACCCTTAAGACTTCTTAGTCTTAGTTTTTTATTATTTCAAATGCCATTCATAATTTATAATCACTGATTTGTGAGATATCAGCAGTAGTAGATCATGTTTAACTGGTTTAATATTGTTTAAGCGCTGATTATCGGCTGTTTTTCGTGAGTATGTTTGGGCGGTTTACCATGCATTTTGGCGGACTTTGAAATGCGCAATCTGGCAACCCTGGCTGAAGCGTTCATTCATATTTTGGAGCGATGTATGTTTGTATGCTAGAATATAAATAACATCTTTTACAAACTGCTGTCTATTTACATTGACATTTTCTCTTCTGTCTAAACATTTTTGGAATTGGGTTTGTAAAGATAAGGGATACAGTAGATAATATATGTAAAGAGCTGAACTAACCGAGAGAAGCGCTAACGGTGGTGGAAGAGTCTAAAAGGGTTTGGAACATAGTCGTATCATCATAGCAGTACAACACAGTTTTGTCCGTAGCATCCGAAAATATCCAGAAGCTAATATACACAAACCTTTCTTTAAAAAATAAACTTACCTTGTTAATAAAGTATGACCTCAAAATCTAAACAAACACAGTATCCGCTGCTGCAGTCTCTACACAAACTTTGCTGCACTGAAATCGCAAGGACACATTTTATGGATATTACGGTAATGCACTGAGAACTCGTCCTGCAGTCATGCAAGCACATACAACAGTGTGTAAGTTTACACTAATCAACCATAACATTAAAACCACCTCCTTGTTTCTACACTCACTGTCTATTTTATCAGCTCCACTTACCATATAGGAGCACTTTGTAGTTCTACAATTATTGACAGGACCACCACAGAGCAGGTATTATTTGGATGGTGGATCATTCTCAGTACTGCATTGACACTGACATGGTGCTGGTGTGTTAGTGTGTGTTGTGCTGGTATGAGTGGATCAGACACAGCAGCGCTGCTGGAGTTTTTAACTACCGTGTCCACTCACTGTCCACTCTATTAGACACTCCTACCTAGTTGGTCCACCTTGTAGATGTAAAGTCAGAAACGATCGCTCATCTATTGCTGCTGTTTGAGTTGGTCATCTACTAGACCTTCATCAGTGGACATAGGACGCTTCCCACAGGGTGCTGATGGCTGGATGTTTTTGGTTGGTGGACTATTCTCAGTCTAGCAGCGCTGCTGTGTCTTATCCAGTCATACCAGCACAACACACACTAACACACCACCACCTGAATTTCCTGCATAAATCTGTTCCATAAAATATTTTCTGCCTTACTCAGCCCTCTGCTTCCTTGTATAGAAATAGGCTAAAAACCGGGTGTAGTAAGTCCTGCTGTCCACAACAAAGGACATTGGATAAATGTTTTGTTTAGAAAGGGTTAAAATTGCTGTACATTTCTGTAATCTTTATAAACTGAAGTTACAACTCATATTGAACGAAACTGATCTCTTACTTTGCTTATTTCCATGAAATGTAAAATATGACATGGCAGCCATTTTTAAAAGAAAGTTCATGGGCTGCAAATGTGACATTAATAAAAAGCTCAGGATGTACTCTATAAAATACAGTAGTACTCAAATGGATTGCATAAACGGTGCTTGAGTTAGAGATCTCGGACACATGTCAAGTTAGATTTATTTATATGGCGCTTTTTCCAATGAACATTGTCTCAAAGCAACTTTACAGAATCCAGGCCGAAGGGCGAGAGTGGCAAGGAAAAACTCGGGAAGAAACCTTGAGAGGAACCAGACTCAGCAGGGACCCATCCTTCTTGGGTGGCCTGGAGGATACTTTAAATAAAAAGGATTTACACAAATCATACAAACACAAATTTAAATTGAACTGAAAGTTGTAACTAGCAAAAAAATAATGTAAGTTCTTCATTGTTCAGTCCAGTCTGTGATAAAGTCTGTTGTACGTTCTGGACATTTTTGGTGCAAACACGCAAGGTCACTGTCACATCTAGTAGGAGCAGCATTGTTGGCACTGCAGTCTCGACTTGCAGTCTTTAACCTCGAGAGGGTGAACAGGTTTCCATCAGAGCCTCCTCGGGTTGAAACAACAGAAGATGTTGTTACAATGTGAAATCGTTAAGAGTAAAATATCAGAGAGTTTTACAGGTTTAGACTCCAGCACCCCTAACTATTACAGCATAACTAGGTTTGCTTGTTTAGTTTGAAAAGACCAATCAAAAGCCTGAGTAAATAAACATGTTTTCAATCTAGACTTGAACATAGAGACTGTGTCCGAGTTCTGACAGCGGATCTCCCTAAGTTTGAAGCAGATCTGTGATGGAAATGTTGTGTTTCAATAAACAATAAAAGTTATCAGGAGCAATTTCTTGGAAAGACTCCATAAGGGGTTACCAAAAGTACAGTTGTTTTACATCAGGGGTGCCCAATACATGGATCACGATCTACCAGTCGATCTCACAGTGCATGCTGGTACATCGCCCCTCATTTTAACAAGTCAACGTGATTGACATGAAATGTGGCCACTGTTTTTGTAAATTTGCGGTTTGCCTCCACCTAGTGGACATTTTGAGAATCAGACTCACTTTATTTCGCCAGGTATGTTACACATACGAGGAATTTGCTTTGGTGATACACTCAATGATACACACAACAGTCCACATAGTAGTACAGACAATTACACATGTATGACATGTAACATAGAACGTATTTAACAGACCCGACAGCACACGGACTTTTAACCAGTATTTACCAACATTTGCCCAAGAGAACAACTTTGGTTGAAAAGTGTTACAGCTCTGGGGAAAAAGCTGTTAGCGTGTCTTGATGTGTTTGTTTTTATTGTCCTGAGTCTTCTGCCAGATGGAAGAGTTTGAAAAAGGTGATGTCCAGGATGAGAGGGGTCTGCTGTGATTTTGCCGGCACGCTTCAGCACTCTGCTGTTGTAAATGTCCTGAAGCGTTGGCAGACTGCATCCAATGATCCTCTCCGCTGTCCTGATTATACGCTGGAGTTTGGCTCGTTCATGTGATGTTGAGGAACCAAACCAGATGGTGATGGATGATGTGAGGATGGACTCTATTATTGCTGTGTACATGGGCGGATCTACCGGGGTGGCATAGGGTGGCACATGCCACCCTAAAAGAAAGCCTTGCCACCCCTGCTGCCACCCCAGTTGGCAGCAACGAATTAAAAGAAAAGTTATGGCCAATTTGACATTTACGAGCGCGAATCTCCAATGTCCGACTGCAGTGAACGCAGCACAAGATAACGTCAGAGAGGCGCAGCGCGTCAAAGCGGCGCGAAACGTCAGATTGGCGCGAAA
Source organism: Trichomycterus rosablanca (assembly GCF_030014385.1). Lineage (NCBI taxonomy): Eukaryota > Metazoa > Chordata > Actinopteri > Siluriformes > Trichomycteridae > Trichomycterus > Trichomycterus rosablanca. The sequence continues at coordinate 8,576,502 of NC_085997.1, read as the reverse complement.
GAAACGTCAGATTGGCGCGAAGCGAGGGAGCCAGGAGTCGCGAGGAAAGGAGACACGGGAGGAAAAAGGTAAAAACTGAGTAACTATCTATCAAGAAATTAAATTATAATGAAAGCGCAGTGCTAGTATAGTTGCGATGCTGATTTTGAGATGTTAAAAATCAGGTTGAAGAACGTTATTTCGCTAACTATACACAGACATCCCAAGTTGCAAAAACTAATTTCAGGGAGGTACCCCCGGACCACGACCCCCCAAGCCCAAAACAAAAACAGCTAAAAAACTTTTCGCACACACCAAAGGATATGGGTGATAACAGAACTTTTAGGAGCTGCTAACTGAGCTACTAAGTTAACTGTTCATGTCACAAACACATTAATGTGTACTACATAGTGCACTAGATAGTGTGAAAGATTGTATATCAGATAACGGATTTATGTTCCCTACATAGTGCACTAGACAGTATATTAGACAATTGATTTATGTTCCCTACACAGTGCACTAGACAGTATATTAGACAATTGATTTATGTTCCCTACATAGTGCACTAGACAGTATATTAGACAATTGATTTATGTTCCCTACACAGTGCACTAGACAGTATATTAGACAATTGATTTATGTTCCCTACATAGTGCACTAGACAGTATATTAGACAATTGATTTATGTTCCCTACATAGTGCACTAGACAGTATATTAGACAATTGATTTATGTTCCCTACACAGTGCACTAGACAGTATATTAGACAATTGATTTATGTTCCCTACATAGTGCACTAGATTGTATATCAGATAACAGATTTAATACGCGATGGGAAAAAAGGTCTGTGTCGCCTGCATGCATGTGTGTGTGTGTGTGTTGCTCTTGGCCGCTCGTTCTAGATTCCGGGAGATTTTATCTGACTTGGGGGCATCAGGGAGCCGCTATGTATATGCGGGAGACTCCCGAAACTTTCGGGAGATTTGGGATGTCTGTAAACATGTAATGTTAGCTAGGTCTGACGTTAGTTCTGTGTAAAGTAGGCTATAAAAGCTAATATTGATTCAACGTCTGTCAAGGAAAACATTGTAAAGTTACTTTGAATCTTACAGAAATGAAGAGGAAGGGTAGCATACATAGTTTTTTCTCACCAAAGAGAGAGGCGACAGAAATAGAAAATGAACAACTGAGCAAGGTAAACAGTGAAGATGAGGTGGAAGGAGAGAGAGAAGAGAAGGATGAGGTGGAAGGAGAGAGAGGAGGGCAACAGAAACGTGACAGAGATAGAATAGGCCAAGGCAACCAGGGACAGGAGGAGGTAGGAGAACACCATAGCGGTGAAGATATGGAGGAGGGAGAAAGCGAGAGACAAGATAACACACAGGGCTCAGACAGTGAAAGGGAAAGGAGAGTGCCTGAGCCATCACCAACGATCTCCAGTCGAACTGGTCCACATGGTATGGAAATTGTTGCTGCATAGTTTACTAAGTTACATATGAATAAGAACAAATGACAAAAACGGACATTTTGCTGTAAGGTGTATTTAAGAGACATTGCTTAGACTTATAAGACAAATAAATATAAATATTCATGTTTGCTTAAATATGAATAATTGGGGAAACTTGTAAGTGTGAAAGTGTGATGAGATGGGGACGGAGTTTTAATATTTTGTGTACAATGTATTTTAGATCTATTGCTAAGGTTAAATTCCAAAATTACACAAATAAACCTAAAAATACTCTCCAGGCTAAAATGTTAGTGTGTGCTAACACAGTCTGATGGTTATAACTAATCAATGACAGTTCCAAATTGATTATGTTTTTACTAGTTGTTATATTGTATTATTAGTTCAGATGTAATGCAGTTTGAATCTTTCCTCCCCTCCATCTTCTAGACGTATCCAAGTCCAGGTGTGAGGTGCCAGTGCAGCCAATGCGAGAGAGTTTCCCTAAGACCCTCCAGGGAGGAGCCAGGAGAAGCTTCCGCAGCGACTGGTACAAATCTCATCCCTGGTTAGAATACTCGCAATCCAAAGATGCAGCTTACTGTTTTGCTTGTAGGCATTTTTCCCTCCCCGATGCTCCAAGGACTGTTTTCACCTCATTCGAGGGTTATCGTAACTGGAAAAAGGCTACAATGAAAGACAGTGGTTTCTGTTCTCATGCCAGATCTGAAGGCCATGTAAATGCAATGTTTGCATGGACAGAGAACAAGAAAATTATGGATAGAAATACCTCAATGTTTGGACTAATGGATGAGCAAAAAAAGAAGCAGGTGGCTGAAAATCAATACTACATTAAAACATTAGCTGAAATTTTAGTTCTAACAGCCACAGAATAGAAAACATAGCACAGCGGGGTCACAGGGAGTCTCTCGACTCAGAAAAAAAGGGTGTTTTTCTGTCTATGTTAGACTTGCTGGGTAACCATAACCTTATCATTAAAAAAAGACTTGAACAACAAGTTAAAAATGCAAAATACACCAGTAAAACAATACAGAATGAAATACTTGAGTGCTTGGCTGCAATGGTCAAAGAGGAAATCATCCAGGAAGTTAAAACGAGCAAGCAGTTTTCAGTTATTGTTGATGAAACTAAAGATGTTAAGAAAAAAGAGCAAATATCATTTGTTCTGAGATATTTTTACAACGGTGTGGTTCATGAGAGCTTTCTGGAGTTTGAAGTGGCAGAACACCTGGATGCTGCCAGCTTAAGTGACAAGATTATATGCTTCCTTGAGAAGCATGGGCTGGAGTACAAGAAAAACCTTGTAGGCCAGGGCTATGATGGCGCGGCAGTGATGCGAGGGGCACATGCAGGTGTTCAAGCAAAAATAAAAGAAGTAGCCAAACATCCCTTCTATGTTCACTGTAGTGCACACTGCTTGAACTTAGTTATAGTAGACGCTGTAAAAAGTGTGGCAGATGCAGGAAACTTCTTCTCATTATTGGAACGACTGTATGTATTCATGTCTGGGTCTTATGTACATAACAAATGGCTGGAAGTGCAGCGGGAGATGTTTGATGGTGCACCAAGGGAACTCCAACAGCTAAGTGATACACGTTGGGCCTGTAGGCACATAGCATGTCGCAATGTTATGGACAGGTTGCCTGCAATAGTACAGGTGCTTGAAGAGATCGCATCTGAGAACCATCCACAAAGAGCTGTTGAAGCAAGAGGGATATTGGCTCAAATTGATCTGAATTTTGCTGGATCTCTTGTTCTGTTCAAAAAGGTCCTGAGTGACTCCAAATTTTTATCAGACATGCTCCAGTCTAAAACAGTGGACTATGCCAAGGCTGTTGAACTTATTGAAGCACTTAAAGAGACACTGGTCCAGTACCGTAGTCAAACCTCTTTTGAGGAAATGTGGAGTAAAACACTAGATTTATGTCAGCGAAGTAACATTGATACAACTCAGCGAAAACCAAAGAGGCCAAGACAGACAACAAAGGTGCTTCAGGATACTGTCATCCACTCCACCTTGGGACAGCATGTAGTTCCAGATAGCAAACACACCTTTTGTGTCTCTGTGTACTATCCAGTTCTGGATAACATGATTGGAGAAATAGGAAGAAGATTTTCTAACACAAATTGTAAAATTATGCAGGGTGTCCAGGCACTAAATCCGTCAAGTCCAACTTTTTTGAGGGAGGAGGCTGTTCTGTTATTGGCTGAAGCTTATGATTCAAATATTGAGGATCTCAAACACGAGTTACATCAGACAAAAAGAGTACTAGACAGAAAAAAGGGGGAAAAGGAGAGTCCTACCACTTTAATGGAGTTCACTCAGTTTTTGGACCCATACCAGGATGTTTTTTATGAGTTGTTCAGGTTGTGTAAAATAGCAGTTGTTTTACCTGTGAGCAGTGCATCCTGTGAACAAAGTTTTTCATCTCTCAGGCTCATAAAGACTTATTTGCGGTCTACTATGACAGAAAAGAGACTATCAAGTTTGGCTGTACTCAGCATTGAATCAAAACGCACAAAAGCATTAGACCTAGATAAATTTGTTAAGCGTTTTGCTGAGCAACATGGAAATCGCCGCATTCAGCTGTTATAGTGTTGTTGTTATTGTTGTTATTGTTGTTGTTTTTAATGTCTCTTTTGTATATACAGTATAAATCTGTTCAAGCTACTAAGGGACAAATGGGGAGAATGTGTGTTTCGAGTAAAAAATAAAAGCAATGTCCAGTACCTTGTTTGAGTGCCATGACCCATTTATTTCCACAGTGTATTTATGCTCACCTTAGTACAGCTCAGTCCATAGATCTTCATGGGTAAGTTTTTCTTTGGATAGTTTCTTCTTGTACAAATGCTGGCTGCAACGCTGCCACTCTGACCCTTTTGAAGTGTGTACATACTATTTCTCATCAAACTGTGATTAAATTTAGTATAAATACGTTTGCCATATGTTGCCACCCCTCAAAAATTCCTGCCCCCCTCTCGCCACCCCATAAATATTTTTCTAGATCCACCCCTGGCTGTGTAAAACTGGATCAGCAGACTCTGTGGCAGGTTGAATTTCTTCAGCTGTCTCAGGAAGAACATTCTCTGCTGAGCCCTCTTGGCGATGGAGAGCATGTTCTTTTCCCACTTTAGGTCCCTGGATAAGGTGGTGCCCAGGAACTTAAGTGACTCCACCACTAAGGCCATAGAGCCATTAATTGTGAGGGGGTGTAAGGAGGGTGCGTTGCGCCTGAAATCCAAAACCATCTCTACAGTCTTTTGTGTGTTGATCAGCAGGTGGTTGTCGCTGCACCAGGAGACCAACTGCTCGACTTCCTTTCTGTAGGCAGACTCGTCACCATCGGTTATAAGGCCCACCACAGTGGTGTCATCAGCAAACTTAAGGATCTTTACAGCTGGTTCCTTAGAAACACAGTCATTGGTATAGAGACTGAAGAGAAGGGGTGAAAGCACACAGCCTTGTGGTACACCAGTACTTAGGTTCCGCTGGTCTGAAGTGTGTTTTCCTAGCCGTACCTGCTGTGTCCTATTTGTCAGAAAGTCCATGAGTCCGGCAGATGGCATCCGGCACTGATAAATGCAATTTATTGAACATAACATAACAGAACATAACATTAAAAAAGCCTCTTTGTTTCTAGACTCACTGTCCATTTTATCAGCTCCACTTACAACATAGGAGCACTTTGTAGTTCTACAATTACTGACTGTAGTCCATCTGTTTCTCTACATAAATTTGAAACCTGGAGAATGCAGGCATTGATCCCACTACCTCTCGCATGCTAAGCGAGCGCTCTACCATTTGAGCTAATTCCCCTTATGAAGCACCCTTCTTTACCCTTTGTAAATTGTAATGTACTAAAAGAGCGTTGATGCTGCATTATGTAATGGCCAAAATAGTGCAGGATATACCAACTTTTTAGTGCAGTGCAATAACAAAACGGCTCTGTGAAGCAAGAACTAAAATTATGATGCATGTCATTCAACATAAAATATGTGGGTATTAATATCTAAAACTCAGTGCATTATTAGGCTGCACATAAATATAGATTTAAACTGTCCTCTATTTACTACAGTCTGTTTGAAACAGCTGGACGTACAAATAGTCGGTGTGGAGAACATGTTACACATACAGTGTGCTATTATTTCAAGCTGATCAAGTACATGCTATTTCACTTAGAAATATCTCACAAAGTACAAATTCTTCAACTTTCTAAATAAACCATGTAGTACGGGACATTACCGCTTACCTAATGCAGTAAGAAGCAACTCGCCCGAACAGGGATTTGAACCCTGGACCCTCAGATTAAAAGTCTGATGTTCTACCGACTGAGCTATCCGGGCTCTGCAACCAGCTTTAATCCTCACAAGGACGTGACATGAATTACAAACTTTTTACAAAAAAAGTTGTTCTGTAAAACTTCAATTAATATAAAATGTTTTTATTTCTGTTTCGGCTCTCTTGAAGGTGATTATATAAAGTTTTAGGTGAAGTATGTTGCTGCTTACACACAGAAAGAAAAACATCCCGGAAGGAAGATTTTGCAGGTAGATTACAAACAGATTCCTTTCTTTCACCTTTTATCTTTTTTTCTGTATCAGTTGCACAATTGTTTTCCAATCCTTAAATGTTATGTGCATTTATATGTGGCAAAATAAAATAATCCATAAAAATCAAATTGAGGTAGCAAAGAACCTTGAATTATACTAAATAGTTCTTCAAGTAGAAACAGTTCTACCAATAACACCAAAAAGAACCCTTAAGAAACACTTCTTAGTGCTACATACATCAGTTGTATTCCACACAGGTCAGCATGCGATTAAACTTTGCTAGAACTTTCCAACGCAATATTAACCGTATTCATATTATTCCATGTAGTGGTCGATTGAATAGCCTACAACGAGCACAAACAGGGTTTAAGTTCTTAAGAAATAATCCAGTAAGTTAAAAACCCAACAAGAAGGCTGTACCTAATACACTCATAGAAAACACACCCTAACATGCTAGTGCCGTTACAGTGCTAAGAATGGTCCACCCAAAATCATTATTTGGTCAGTTGGAGTGCTCATATGGGGCTCCCTTTCTATTGCTATATGATGTGGTGTCAACGGTACCCAAGCTAGTCAGGATGCGGTCTAAGGTGCTGCGTTCAGGTCACAGTCTCTCACTGAGGCGTGGGTTTGAATCTCACTTCTGACAGCTCATGCTTTATACAAATTTACATCTTTAACCCTCTACCATACATAATAATGTGAAAAGATTTGTTTCAAGATTGTTTCAAAGTTATTGCATGTTTGTCAATTAAAAAAATTAATAAAGGTCTTTTGACTAAACGATGAATGAAAATCGTAAACTGACATTATTTTTGACGCAGCGTTTCAGTGAGCAATGACGCAAGGAATCTCATGTTGCCTTTAAATGATCATAATGGTTCGGCATTGGAGAATGCGGGCATCAATCCCACTACCTCTCGCATGCAAAGCGAGCACTCTACCATTTGAGCTAATTCCCCTTTTAAAGAGCTCTCCTTTACCCTTTGTAAATTGTAATGTACTAACAGATCATTGATGCTGCATTATAAAGTGGGGGTTCAACGTGTTTAAGCTCACGTACTCACGTTTATCGCAGCCTTTAGGACGAACTGAACCAAATCGTAACTTTGTACCACTGACAGACTGACTTAAGGGTTGATGCTGCATTATGTAAGGGCCAAAATAGTGCAGGATATACCAACTGTTTAGTGCAGTGCAATAACAAAGCAGCTCTGTGAAGCAAGAACTGAAATTATGATGCATGTAATTCAACATAAAATATGTGGGTATTAATATCTAAAACTCAGTGCATTATTAGGCTGCACATAAATATAGATTTAAACGGTCCTCTATTTACTACAGTCTGTTTAAAACAACTAGTTGGTGTGGAGAACATGTTACACATACAGTGTGCTATTACTTCAAGCTTATCAAGTACATGCTATTTTACTCAGAAACATCTCACAAAGTACAAATTCTTCATCATTCTAAATAAACCACGTAGTACGGGACATTACGGCTTACCTAATGCAGTAAGAAACAACTCGCCCAAACAGGGACTTGAACCCTGGACCCTCAGATTAAAAATCTGATGCTCTACCGACTGAGCTATCCGGGCTCTGCAACTTGTTTTAATCTTCACAAGGTTGTGACTTAAATTACAAACTTTAACATATTTTGTCCTTTAAAACCTCAATTAATATAAAATGTTTTTATTTCTGTTTCGGCTCTCTTGAAGGCGATTATATAAAGTTTTAGGTGAAGGATGTTGCTGCTTACACACACAAAGAAAAACATCTCTGGAGGAGAATTTTGCAGGTAGATTACAAACAGATTCCTTTCTTTCACCTTTTTCCTTTTTTCCTGTATCAACTGCACGATTGAGTTAGCAAAGAACCTTGAATTATATTAAAGAGTTCTTTAAGTAGAAACAGTTCTAGCAAGAACACAAAAAACCCTAAAGAAACACTTCTTAAGACTTCTTAGTCTTAGTTTTTTATTATTGCAAATGCCATTCATTATTTATAATCACTGATTTGTGAGATATCAGCAGTAGTAGGTCATGTTTAACTGGTTTAATATTGTTTAAACTCTGATTATCGGCTGTTTTTCGTGAGTAGGTTGGGCGGTTTTCCATGCATTTTGGGGAACTTTGAAATGCGCAATCTGGCAACCCTGGCTGAAGCGTTCATTCATATTTTGGAGCGATGTATGTTTGTATGCTAGAATATAAATAACATCTTTTACAAACTGCTGTTTATTTACATTGACATTTTCTCTTCTGTCTAAACCTTGAAATTGGGTTTGTAAAAGTAAGCGATACAGTAGATAATATATTTAATGAGCTGAACTAACTGAGAGAAGCGCTAACGGTGGTGGAAGAGTCTAAAAGGGTTTGGAACATAGTCGTATCATCATAGCAGTACAACACAGTTTTGTCCGTAGCATCCGAAAATATCCAGAAGCTAATATACAAAAAACGTTTATTTTAATAAACTTACCTTGTTGAAAAAAGTATGACCACAATTTCTAAACAAACACAGTATCCGCTGCTGCAGTCTCTACACAAACTTTTCTGCACTGAAATTGCAAGGACACATTTTATGGATATTACGGTAATGCACTGAAAACTCGTCCTACAGTCATGCAAGCACATACAGCAGTGTGTGAGTTTACACTAATCAGCCATAACATTAAAACCACCTTCTTGTTTCTACACTCACTGTCTATTTTATCAGCTCCACTTACCATATAGAAGCACTTTGTAGTTCTACAATTACTGACTCTAGACTGCTCACTCTGTTCTTCAATGGTCAGGACCCCCACAGGACCACCACAGAGCAGGTATTATTTAGATAGTGGATGATTCTCAGCACTGAGAATCAGGGCAGTGGTTCATTATTCCTGGTTCAATCGATTAAGACTCCCATGAAGTCACCCAAATGTCAAAGCATCCCCACACAATCACACTTCCACCACCTGGTGGTATGATGGATGTTCTTATTGTTTCTTATTATGGAATACATTCATTCATTCACTGCCTGTTTTATCCTGGTAATGATCACTGTGAGTCTTTTTTTTTTTTTTAATTCGAAAAGTAAATAAAAAAGATAACAATAATATCATTTCAGTTATATCAATAGCAGCGATCAAACTAAGAAATAAAACTTGTGCATTTTAATATTGTAGCATTATAAGTTCATGCGTTTCTGTCAAAACAAAACAAAAAAGGTATGTAAATAAAACTGTTTAAGAGTAAATAGGGCGTTAATGACATTGTAACACTGACAGACTGGCCTAAAGATTAATGCTGCAACGAATTTCGCCTTAATTTTATAATTTCAGATTCCGAGTTGCTGCCAAATGATCATAATGTTTCTGCACTGGAGAATGCGGGCATCGATCCCACTACCTCTCGCATGCTAAGCGAGCGCTCTACAATTTGAGTTAATTTCCCTTATGAAAACCCCACCTTTACTAATGTACTAACAGAGCATTGATGCTGCATTATAAAGTCAGGGTGCAAGTGTTTAAGCTCAGACTCAGCTTTATAGTCATTCTATTATATAATACAATATTAACTGTATTTATATTATTCAATCTTGTGGACGATTGAATAGCCTACAACAAGCACAAACTGGGTTTGAGTTCGTAACAAATAATCCAGTCAGTTAAAAAGCCAACAAGAAGGCTGTACCTAATACACTCATACCAGAGAAAACACACCCTAACACGCTAGTGCCGTTACAGTGCTAACAATGGTCCACCCAAAAACATTATTTGGTCAGTTGGAGTGCTCATATGGGGCTCCCTTTCTATTGATATATGATTTACAGCCTAGTGACAAAGTGCACAGTGCAGCAAATAGGTTACAGATTAAGGAGTTAGTACAAATCTCAATCCGTGTGGGGTGAGAGTGGTATTAATCATTTCTTGGCTAGTCAGGATGGCTGAGTGGTCTAAGGCGCTGCGTTCAGGTAGCTGTCTCCCCTGGAGATGTGGGTTTGAATCCCACTTGTGACTGCACGTACTTGATGCAAATTTATGTCATTAACCCACTACGTAGCACGGCATACGAAAAGACAGTGCCGTGACCTGGATTCGAACCTGGATTGCTGCAGCCACAACGCAGAGTACTAACCACTATATGATCACGGCTTCCCAGCAGTCTGCCACTGGTGGCTCATGTCGGCTGATAGACTGCAGTCATAGTTCCAACAGCATCAGCCACTTCTTTCCGCTCTGACAAGTCTTTTTCACTTTGACAAGACCTCCATTGTTGGATGCATTGTTGGTGCTCCATACACAAGGAGTTAGAGAGACAAAAAAAAAGGCATAAGGTAACCAAGCCAGCCAGGAGTCGAACCTAGAATCTTCTGATCTGTAGTCAGACACGTTATCCATTGCGCCACTGGCCCCTTTTTGACTATGGTTCTGACTTTCCTGAAGCTCCAGCCTCATTTCGGTCTCTTGCCCGAGGAGAGAATAGAAACCTTTGAAGCACGGCATACAAAAAGACAGTGCCGTGATTTGGATTCGAACCGGGGTTGCTACGGCCACAACGCAGAGTACTAACCACTATATGAGCATGGCTTCCCAATGCTCAGCCACTGCTCCCTGATAGACTATCACAGTTTCACAGTTTCACAGTCTCACAGTTTCAACAGAACAAGCTGCTTGAGCTACAGCAACGAGGAACTAATAGGCAAACAACGAGCACAACAGGGTTTGAGTTCTTAAAAAATAATAAATAATCTTAATAAATAATCCAGTCAGTTAAAAACCCAACAAGAAGGCTGTACCTAATACACTCATACCAGAGAAAACACACCCTAACATGCAAGTGCCGTTACAGTGCTAACAATGGTCCATCCAAAAAACATTATTTGGTCAGTTGGAGTGCTCATATGGGGCTCCCTTTCTATTGATATATGATTTACAGCCTAGTGACAAAGTGTACAGTGCAGCAAATGGGTTACAGTCAGTACATTTACTGTACATAATAATGTAAAAAGTTAATACAAATATTAGTCCGTGTGGGGCGAGGGTGGTGTCGATGGTACCCAAGCTAGTCAGGATGCGGTCTAACGAGCTGCGTTCAGATCACAGTCTCTCATTGAGGCGTGGGTTTGAACTTCTGACTGCTAGTGCTTTATACAAACTTATGTCTTTAACCCTCTAACATACTGTACATAATAATGTAAAAAGATTCAGCAGTTCGTACAAATCTGTGGCCATGTGGGGGTGTTGAGGAAAATTGTCTTTCATAATGTGCGTTCAGGTCAGGATGGCCGAGTGGTCTAAGGCGCTGTGTTCAGGTCGCAGTCTCCCCTGGAGGCGTGGGTTCGAATCCCACTTCTGACAGCTCATGATTTATACAAATCTACTTCTTTAGAGGACACAGCCATCAGGGAATACAGTTTTCATCAAAGGGTGAACATGGTCTGCAATAATGCTGAGGTAGGTGCTACGTGTCAAAGTAACATCCACATGGATGCCAGGACCCAGGCTTTTGATCACTGAAAATGTGAGAAACTGAATCATGTATTCATCCTGATCTTGCTCTGTTTATTGTTGCAGCTCTGCTGGAGGGTTATTTTTTTGGTGTTTGTGGTGGTGGTGGTGGTGGTGGGGTCTTTGTTCCCATTTTGGTTTATTTAGTATATGATGTACTTTACATCCATTTCAATATGTAATTAAATACTTAAATATCCATTTAAGTATGTTTATTTAGCGTCCATTTACATTGTTACAGCAGTATTTTACGACAAAAATGGAAATGTTCACATTATTTAAATGGATGTAAAGTACATCATATACTAAATAAACCAAAGACCCCACCACCACCACCACCACAAACACCAAGAAAATAACCCTCCAGCAGAGCTGCAACAAGAACAGGACAATCTCCTACAGGTCCAACAAAATTAAAGAAAAAATGCACTTTATAAAAGACTTCACATTGTTCGTCCTAAAGGCTAAGATCAACGTTTTAAATAAACTGAGTCTGTGATGGTTCAAAAACAATGCATAATATAGAAAAGAGTATGTGAGCTCAAAGACGTTGCACCCTCGTTTTATAATGCAGCATAGAATAGAAGAATAGAATAGAATCTTTATTGTCACTATACACAAGTACAATGCAATTTCGAGTGGCATCTCTCCAATAGAGTAGCAGCAGTAGAAGAAAGACAGTAGTAGTAATCACAAAAAAAAGAAAGAACAATACAAATCCATTGAGCTGTTTTCACTACGCGATGCAGATCCTTACACTCGGCGGCAGTGCAGCTTGAATACCACTCTGTGAAATTGCTGGTCAGAATACTTTCTATTGTGCTCTTGTAAAAGTTCACTAGTAGGTTCTGCCGTAGTTTGGCCTTTTTCAGCTTCCTGAGAAAGAAGAGTCTTTGTTGAGCCTTCTTAATCAGGTGTGAGGTGTTAACGGTCCACGTCAGCTGGTCAGACACGTAGACTCTGAGGAATTTCAGGCTTTTCACCATCTCCACCTTGTTTCCATGGATGTGCAGGGGGAGGTGGTTTATCTCCTTTGTTCTTCAAAAGTCAATGACGATCTCCTTTGTCTTAGAGGTGTTAAGAGCCAGGTTGTTTAATGTACACCAATCAGACAAGTGAGCTACCTCCTGCCTGTAGGCCATTTCCTGATTGTTGGAGATCAGTCCAACTATAGTTGTGTCATCTGAAATTTTAATTATTCTGTTGGAATTGTGAATGGTGGTACAGTCCTGTGTAAAAAGTGTGAAAAGCATAGGGCTTATCACACAACCCTGCGGCGTTCCTGTGTTTAGGATGAGGGTGGAGGAGGTGTGGTTGCCAATTTTGACCTTTTGTGGACGTCCAGTGAGAAAATCCATAATCCAGGTGCACATTGAGGAATTCAGGCCCAGGTTCACCAGTTTGCTGACCAGTTTATTGGGGATGATCGTGTTAAATGCGGAGCTGAAGTTCACAAATAAAATCCTCACATCACTGTCAAGTTCCTCCAAATGTGTCAGCGCGGTGTTGAGTGCTGTTGTTATGGCGTCCTCTGTTGAGCGATTTGGTCGGTAGGCAAACTGATACATGTCCAGGCCAGATGGGATGACTGTTCTGATGTGTGAAAGCACCAGCTTCTTGAAGCATTTCATGACTATGGGTGTTGTGTTAGAGCCACTGGACGATAGTCATTCAGGCATGATGAAGCTGATTTCTTGGGTACTGGAACGATGGTGGAGGATTTAAGACACGTTGGGACAGCAGCTTGTTGGAGTGAGAGGTTGAATATGCTGGTAAACACCTCTGTAAGCTGGTCGGCACATGCTTTCAGCACCCGGCCGGGAACTCCATCTGGATCTGCTGCTTTGCTTGCATTGACTTTCCTCAGGGTGGTTCTCACCTGGTGGTGGTTAAGAACCAGTGTTGGTCCTCCAGTAGTTGGGTTGGTGAGTGGCGGGATGGGCGGAGCCACATTCTGAGTATATAAAAATATTAGTCCGTGTGGGGTGGGGGTGGTGTTGAGGATGACTCAGCTAGTCAGGATGGCCGAGCGGTCTAAGGCGCTGCGTTCAGGTCGCAGTCTCCCCTGGAGGCGTGGGTTCGATACAGCTACAGGATGATCAAACCTGAGCTTGTGTCCCATGCCCAATCATGAGAATTGCCTGGTTATTTAAGTGGCACAGCCCACTGGACTATGCAAGGCAGGGGGTGTCCTCTTCCCCGAGTCAAGCCTAGCACTAATCGTATACCTTCTTCATCCTCCTCCTGGAGGGTTGTGACCTGGGTTCTCTAATGGGATGGGGTGTGGGGGGAATTAGTGAGCGGGTCCTGTCGATGCTCTTTGAGCCCAGCAATGGTCCTTCCGCTTGATCCATATCCACTGGCTGCTTCTTTCGGCCGCTTCAGAGACTGATCTAATTATTTGTCGTAGAGCCTGTCCATGGATGCCAAGTTCTTTCAGCAGCCTGATGGTGGAAGAAGCCACAAAATATCTGCATCCCACTTCAACTGGATAGACTTTCGCGTTCCATCCTCGTTGCTGAGCATCTGCTGCCAGTTCTGTGTAGCGCAGTTTCTTGCACTCATAGGCCTCTTTTGTTCAATTCTCCCATGGAACTGTGAGCTCTGTGATGTATACAGACTTCAATGAAGGGGACCAGAAAACCAAGTCTGGCCTAAGGGTGGTGCACAACAGGGTTTGAGCTCTTAAAAAATAATAAATAATCTTAATAAATAATCCAGTCAGTTAAAAACCCAACAAGAAAACTGGACCTAATACACTCATACCAGAGAAAACACACCCTAACACGCTAGTGCCGTTACAGTGCTAACAATGGTCCACCCAAAAAACATTATTTGGTCAGTTGGAGTGCTCATATGGGGCTCCCTTTCTATTGATATATGGTTTACAGCGTAGTGACAAAGTGTACAGTGCAGCAAATGGGTTACAGTCAGTAAATTTACCATACATAATAATGTGAAAAGATTCAGGAATTTGTACAAATATTATTCCTTGTGAGGCGAGGATGGTATCTGTGGTACTCTAGCTAGTCAGGATGGCCGAGCGGTCTAAGGCGCTGCGTTTAGGTCGCAGTCTCCCCTGGAGGCGTGGGTTCGAATCCCACTTCTGACATCTCATGCTTTGTACAAATTTACATCTTTAATCCTCTACCATACATAATAATGTGAAAAGATAGTACAAATCTTAGTCTTAGTTTTTTATTATTTCAAATGCCATTAATAATTTATAATCACTGATTTGTGAGATATCAGCAGTAGTAGGCCATGTTTAACTGGTTTAATATTGTCCTCGATCAGCTCTGTCCTTTTACCCTTAAACGAGGAAAACCTTCTCACCCTGCTCCTTGGCTTTCAGATGCATTGCGCAGCAACAGAAGAGAATTAAGGGCAGCTGAGAGAAAGTGGAGAAAATCTAAGCTTGGTGTTGATCTCCACTCCTACCACGATCTGCTGTCCAGGTTCTCATCCGATGTGACTGCATCAAAAACATCTTTTTACAAAGCCAAGCTTGAACAATCTGCTGCTGACCCACGTAAGCTTCATGCTATCTTTTCCTCTCTTCTGAACCCTCTTCCTCCTCCCCCATCTGCTTCTCTTACTGCTACTGACTTTGCAACATTCTTTCAGGACAAGATTGACAAAATCAATCAATCCTTCTCTCCGACTGACCCACTTTCAACTGACCCTCAACCCACCAACACACTCACCAGCTTCACCCCACTCACCATGGATGAGGTTGCACAGCTCCTCTCATCCAGCAATCCCACTACATGGCACACTCGACCCTATACCATCCACCATCCTCAAAGACATCTCACAGGACCTAATCCCCTTCATCACACCCATCATCAACAACTCCCTGACATCAGGTGTCGTCCCTACTGCTTTTAAGAAGGCTCAGGTCATTCCCCTTCTTAAGAAACCTACACTAGACACTACAGACATTAACAACTACAGACCTGTCTCACTCCTCTCTTTTCTATCCAAAATTCTTGAACGTGCTGTCTATAACCAACTATCTTCCTTTCTTACTCAGAATGACCTCCACGATCCGTACCAGTCTGGCTTCAGGGCAGCACATTCTACGGAAACAGCACTTGTAGCTGTTACTGAGAAGCTTCATGCAGCCACAGCAGCCAAACTGTCATCGGTCCTCATTCTTCTTGACCTCTCCGCAACCTTCGACACAGTGAATCACGGCATCCTCTTGTCCACTCTCTCCAACCTTGGAGTAACAGGTTCAGCATGGCAATGGATGACCTCCTACCTTGAAGGGCGCTCCTACCAAGTGTCATGGAGGGGATCCATATCTCCCCCATGCACTCTCTCAACCGGTGTTCCTCAGGGCTCTGTTCTTGGCCCACTTCTTTTCTCTATCTACACCCGCTCTCTGGGTAAGGTCATAGCCTCCCATGGCTTCTCCTACCACTCCTATGCAGATGACACTCAGCTCATTCTGTCATTTCCTCCTTCAGACACACAAGTCTCAGCTTGCATCTCAGCATGTCTGCGAGATATCTCACAATGGATGTCAGCTCATCATCTAAAACTCAATCCCAGCAAGACAGAGATGTTGCTCATTCCCGGAGATCAGTCTCCAACCCAGGACCTAGTCATTTCTCTTGATGACTCCCAGATCAGACCATCTGATAAGGTAAGAAGTCTTGGTGCTCTCCTGGATAACCAGCTGACCTTCTCTCCTCATATAGCCAACATGACAAGATCGTGCCGGTTCCTCCTGTACAACATCAGGAAGATTCGGCCATTTCTCTCCAGGGAAGCTACCCAGATTCTGGTCCAATCACTTGTAATCTCACGGTTGGACTACTGCAACTCCCTCCTGGCAGGAGCTCCCATGTCCACTATTAAACCCTTGCAGCTCATTCAAAATGCAGCTGCCCGTCTGTTTTTTAACCAGCCCAAACACTGCCACATCACCCCACTGCTGCGTTCTCTTCACTGGCTTCCTGTAGCTGAACGCATTCAGTTTAAAACACTGATGCTCGCCTACAAAGCCAAAAATGGACCAGCCCCAAGCTACCTTCACGGTCTAATCAAACCCCCGCTCTGTACCACGCAACCTCCGAATCACTAGTCTTGCCCTACTTGATCCTCCACCCAGGACTAAAGGAAGACAAGCATCAAGGCTCTTCTCTGTTCTAGCACCCAAGTGGTGGAATGAACTTCCTCTGTCCGTCCGAACATCTGAGTCTCTTGCTGTCTTTAAAAAACGATTAAAAACTCACCTTTTTACTAAGCACTTAAGCTGACTTGTACTTATTTACAAAAAATGTTTTTCCATTTCCAAAAAAAAAACAAAAAAAAAAACACTTTGGTTCTAACAGGTTTCAGCAGATTTGTTTTCTTCGACTGTTGTTTACTAAAACTTGAGAAATGAAATGTTTACTATGGAAGCACTTCTGTAAGTCGCTCTGGATGAGAGATTATAGATTTAAACGGTCCTCTATTTACTACAGTCTGTTTGAAACAGCTGGGCGTACAACTAGTTGGTGTGGAGAACATGTTACACATAGTGTGCTATTATTTCAAGCTTATCAAGTACATGCTCACTTACAAACAACTCACAAAGTACAAATTCTTCATCATTCTAAACAAACCATGTAGTACAGGACATTACCGCTTACCTAATGCAGTAAGAACCAACTCTCCCAAACAACTTGAACACTGGACCCTCAAATTAAAAGTCTGACGCACTGAGCTATCCAGGCTCTGCAAGACACATCAATCCTCACAAGGATGTGTCCACAAGGATGTGACTTGAATTACAAACTTTAACATACACTGCCTGGCCAAAAATAAAAGTCACCAAAAAACCCTTAAGAAACACTTCTTAGTACTACATACATCAGTTGTATTCCACAGAGGTCAGCATGCGATGAAACTTTGATAGTAGATTCAAGATTCAAAGTAGCTTTATTAATAACAGACATTTATTTATTTATTAGTAATGGACATCATTTTACTTTCTGTGTTCATATTATGCTATCTAGTGGACGATTTAATAGCCTACAATGAGCACAAACAGGGTTTGAGTTCTTAATAAATAATCCAGTCAGTTAAAAACCCAACAAGAAGGCTGTACCTAATACACTCATACCAGAGAAAACACACCCTAACATGCTAGTGCCGTTACAATGCTAACAATGGTCCACCCAAAAAACATTATTTGATCAGTTGGAGTGCTCATATGGGGCTCCCTTTCGATTGATATATAGTTTACAGCCTATAGTGACAGTGTACAGTGCAGCAAATGGGTTACAGTCAGTACATTTACCAAACATAATAATTTATGAAATAATAATTTGTGAAAAGATTAAGCAGTTCGTACAAATATTAGTCTGTGTGGGGTGGGAGTGGCGTCAACAGTGTCCAAGCTAGACAGAATGGTTTTAGCAGTCTAAGGCATTGTGACAGCTCATGCTTTACACAAATTTATGTCTTTAACCCTCTACGATACATAACAATGTGAAAAGATTAAGCAGTTTGTGCAAATCTTAGACCATGTGGGGCGAGGGTGGTATCAACGGTACCCCAGCTAGTCAGGATGGTCGAGTGGTCTAAGGCGCTGCGTTCAGGTCGCAGTCTCCCCTGGAGGTTCATTCATATTTTGGAGCGATGTATGTTTGTATGCTAGAATATAAATAACATCTTTTACAAACTGCTGTCTGTTTACATTGACATTTTCTCTTCTGTCTAAACATTTTTGGAATTGGGTTTGTAAAGATAAGGGATACTGTGGATAATATATTTAATGAGCTGAACTAACTGAGAGAAGCGCTAACGGTGGTGGAAGAGTCTAAAAGGGTTTGGAACATAGTCGTATCATCATAGCAGTACAACACAGTTTTGTCCGTAGCATCCGAAAATATCCAGAAGCTAATATACACAAAGTTTTCTTTAAAAAATAAACTTACCTTGTTAATAAAGTATGACCTCAAAATCTAAACAAACACAGTATCCGCTGCTGCAGTCTCTACACAAACTTTTCTGCACTGAAATCTCAAGGACACATTTTATGGATATTACGGTAATGCACTGAAAACGCGTCCTACAGTCATGCAAGCACATACAGCAGTGTGTGAGTTTACACTAATCAACCATAACATTAAAACCACCTCCTTGTTTCTACACTCACTGTCTATTTTATCAGCTCCACTCACCATATAGAAGCACTTTGTAGTTCTACAATTATTGACATGACCACCACAGAGCAGGTATTATCTAGGTGGTGGATCATTCTCAGCACTGCAGTGACACTGACATGGTGTTGGTGTGTTAGTGTGTGTTGTGCTGGTATGAGTGGATCAGACACAGCAGCGCTGCTGGAGTTTTTAAATACCGTGTCCACTCACTGTCCACTCTATTAGACACTCCTACCTAGTTGGTCCACCTTGTAGAGACAGTCAGAAACGATCGCTCATCTATTGCTGCTGTTTGAGTTGGTCATCTTTTAGACCTTCATCAGTGGTCATTGGACACTTCCCACAGGGCGCTGTTGGCTGGATGTTTTTGGTTGGTGGACTATTCTCAGTCCAGCAGTGACAGTGAGGTGTTTAAAAACCTGCAGCGCTGCTATGTCTTATCCACTCATACCAGCACAACACAGGAGAGTCCTGACCATTGAAGAACAGCATAAAAGGGGGATAAAAAAGCATGTTGAGAAACAGATGGATTACAGTCAGTAATTGTAGAACTACAAAGTGCTTCTATATGGTGGAGCTGATAAAATGGACAGTGAGTGTAGAAACAAGGAGGTGGTTTTAATGTTATGGCTGATCGGTGTATACTCACCATGTATGCGTGACTTTCCTCCGGGTATGAAAACGTGCCAGTAGGTGTAATTGCTGCTCTAAATTGCACCTGTATGTGTGAGTGAGTGGATAAATTAGTGTGTGATGCTTTGCGATGGTTTGACGCGCCCTGTCTAGGGTGTATTTTTGTCTCGAGCCCAGTGTTTGTGACACTGGACCCACGCTTGCCCTGTAATGCTGAATATCAATACAGGCAAATGAAGCGCATTTAAAAAAGCTTTAAAGCATTCTTGAAAAATGATCAGGCCAACCTTTTTAAAAAGTAGATCCCGATGACCTGTTGACTGAAATAGTAGATCCCAAGCCACAGAAGTGTGGGCACCAGTTTTACATTGGCTACGGTTTAACAAGACGTACCAAGAATGGCCTGTAGATGGCGCACTGTGGTCGTTTTTAAAAGCAAGCCAATTATGCCACCGAACTTAAATATGTACAATACTTTATAATGTATCAATTGTAACAGTATCAAATAATAAAACATTATAAAAAATTATAAGTTCATGCGTTTCTGTCAAAACAAAACAAAAAAGGTATGTAAACAAAACTGTTTGAGCGTAAATAGGGCGTTACTGACATTGTAACACGGACAGACTAGCCTTATGGTTAATGCTGCAACGAATTTTACCGTAATTTCATCTTTTCAGATTGCAAAATGATCATAATGTTTGTGCACTGGAGAATGTGGGCATCGATCCCACTACCTCTCGCATGCTAAGCGAGCACTCTACCATTTGAGCTAATTCCCCTTACACAAAACTTTGTAAATTGTAATGTACTAACAGAGTGTTAATGCTGCATTATAAAGTGAGGGTGCAACATGTTTAAGCTCACGTACTCTTTTCTATATTATGCGTTGCTTTTCATTAAAATGTTATGTGCATTTATATGTGGCAAAATAAAAAAAATTTATAAAAATCAAATTGAGTTAGCAAAGAACCTTAAATTATCCTAAATGGTTCTTCAAGTAGAAACAGTTCTACCAAGAACACCTAAAAGAACCCTTAAGAAACACTTCTTAGTGCTACATACATCAGTTGTATTCCACACAGGTCAGCATGCGATGAAACTTTGCTCGAAACAGACATCGTTTTACTTTCTAACTGTATTCATATTATCATCTAGTGGACAATTGAATAGCCTACAACGAGCACAAACAGGGTTTGAGATCTTAATGAATAATTATTACTCTTAATAAATAATCCAGTCAGTTAAAAACCCAACAAGAAGGCTGTACCTAATACACTCAGACTAGAGAAAACACACCCTAACATGCTAGTGCTGTTACAGTGCTAAGAATGGTCCACCCAAAAACATTATTTGGTCAGTTGGAGATCTCATATGGGGCTCCCTTTCTATTGATTTTTGGTTTACAGCCTAGTGACAAAGTGTACAGTGCAGCAAATGGGTTACAGTCAGTACATTTACAATACATGATAATGTTTAAAGATTAAGCAGTTTATGGGTTCGAATCCCACTTCTGACAGCTCATGATTTAAATAAATCTACTTCTTTAGAGGACACAGCCATCAGGGAATACAGTTTTCATCAAAGGGTGAACATGGTCTGCAACAATGCTGAGGTAGGTGGTACGTGTCAAGGTGAGGTAGGTTTGGTTTATTTGATGTACTTTACATCCATTTAAATATGTACTTAAATACTTAAATATCCATTTAAGTATGTTTATTCAGCGTCCATTTACATTGTTACAGCAGTATTTTACGACAAAAATGGAAATGTTCACATTAATGAAATTAGGGCTGCACGATATTTCGTTTCAGCATCGTCATCGCGATGTGTGCATGCGCGATAGTCACATCGCAGGACGTGCGATGTTTCTTAATGCAAATGATATCAAATACGTCATGCTACAACTTTTTTGCTGCTTGACACAAAACCAAAATTCACACCGTTCTCATTTTCAATGACGGCTCACACCCGCCTTGTGTACTGAGCAGCAGCCAGTCAGAGGACTCATAAGATCCGGGTTCATTGAGATTTCGGACTCGTGATTCCTGATTCAGTACAAAGATTCGAATCATTAACACGGTTGATTCAGGAACCGCCCAGCTCTAGTATTGAACAGTCTAATCTGCAGCATTTCTCTCCCATTGATAAAAATACGGAACAAAGCGCATCCCGTATCAGTTCAATACGGAACGCGACATTCAGTTTTCAAATACGGAACGATTCCGTATTTTACGGGACGGTTGGCAACCCTAGCGCTAACATGTCAATATAACATCTCGATTCGTGTACAGAAAACGGTTACATTTGCTGACAAGCCCATACTTGCTAATAAAAACACTCGTTTAAAATCAATAATTATTTATTTACGTTTGAAAACAACTTTGTCCGCTCCGTCAGCCATGTTTATTTTTCTGTGAGAGAAGAGATATTGAAGCTTTCTTAGTTTAATGCTCAGTTTCAACCAAGTACAAAGATGTAGCTGGTCATAATCTTTTGTAACCCTTGTAGGCACCACCCTTTTTCACAGATGAGCCCCTTATTTAGAGTAAGATACATGCATTATTAATATTATTAGCAATGTGGTGAAAATTCCTGCATTTTTTAAATATCGCAATATATATCGCAGGGAAGAAAAAAAATCGCAATGTCAGTTTTTTCCAATATCGTGCAGCCCTAATTGAAATGGATGTAAAGTACATCATTTACTAAATAAACCAAAATGGGAACAAAGACCCCACCACCACCACCACCACAAACACCAAGAAAATAACCCTACAGGTCCAACAAAATAAAATAAAAAAAATGCACTTCAAAAAAGACCTCACATTGTTCGTCCTAAAGGCTAAGATTAACGTTTTAAATGAACTGAGTCTGTGATGGTTTAAAAACAACGCGTAATATAGAAAAGAGTATGTGAGCTTAAACACGTTGCACCCTCACTTTATAATGCAGCATCAACACTCTGTTAGTCAGTGGTGTATAGTAACAAAGTAATAATACTTCGTTACAGTACTTAAGTAGTTTTTTGAAGTACTTGTACTTTACTGGAGTATAAAAACTTTCACTTTTACTCCACTACATCTTCTAAAGAAATTGTGTACTTTTACTCCGTTACATTCGCTGTATGTAAATTCGTTACTCGTTACTACAAAATGAAAGTTAAATGATGCACAAATCTGCGCTTGTGAGTTAAACACATTAATGCGCATGTGCAAACGTTCTCTAAAAGCTATCAGAGTTTTCTAGATGTGCGTCGTTCACCCAAAGACCCGCAAATATGGAGATTTCAGAAGCTCCAACACACTGATGTAAGTTAACAATGATTAACAAAGTAAAGCTGAAGCATCAGCGTTTTTTTTTTCATATTATTAGCATTAACATTGTTCAGATATCTACCTACCACTTTCACCGATTACATTCGAACCACAAATAAAACGTTTCATAAATCATTACATTTGTTTGGAATTCATTGACTGCAAAACTCATGAAGACACGTCCATTATTTTTAAAAACTCGCCTACGGACAAATATTTCCTCAGATAACTTCTGTATTAGACCGGCGGAGGAGAGATTCATGGTGCTGAGGAACATGCAGCACGTCTTTAACCTTTAATGCTCTCAACAAGAACTCAACTTATCCAACTTATTATTCATGATTTTTCAGCTGTTGGCTTCAAGTTAGAAATGGTGTTTTCTTAAAGTAAGAATACCAATATTTTTTTAGTTTAACACATGCCATTCAGTGAGTAGATACAGCCCAAAAAAGATGATTTAAATACAGCTTATTTTACTCAAATATTTTGATTTAAAATAATGGTTGAACAGATCATTAAAGGGATAAAAGTGCCACACGTTGTTAAACTCTCTTGAGTTTTGCTTTAAATTAATTATGCCAAAATTATTTTTTTGTTATTGAAATATACTACCCAAATAAAAAAATGGGACAGTATAGAAAATGCAAATAAAATAGATGCAGTGTTTCTTACATTTACATCGACTCATATTCTAAAAACGTTGGAACAGGAACATTTAGGGCTAGTAATAAGTTAAAAAACAACTAAATAATGTCATGATTTCAAACAGGTGATGTCAACAAATGATCATGAATTGGCACAAATCATGTTCAGATGAAAGGAAGAAAACAGGTTAATTGTTAAGGTGGTTTACAGGCTTAAAAGAACAATCTTTATATTTAAAATGACCGCTTCCATTTATACTAACAGCATTTACTTTTACTTCTACTTTTAATACTTAAGTACATTTAATATCAAATTACTTTTGATACTTAAGTACATTAAACATCATATACTTTTAGACTTTTACTTAAGTAATATTCTAAAAGGTGACTTTTACTTCTATCAAAGTAAATTTCTGGTAAGATACTTGTACTTTTACTCAAGTATGGCCTTCCAGTACTTTATACACCACTGCTGTTAGTACATTACAATTTACAAATCATAAAGGAAGGTTCTGTGTAAGGGGAATTAGCTCCAATGGTAGAGCGCTCGCTTAGCATGCGAGAGGTAGTGGGATCGATGCCCACATTCTCCAATGCCGAAACATTATGATCACTTAAAGGCAACACATAATATAAAAGTCGTTGCTCACTGAAACGCTGCATCAAACATTAGGTCAGTCTGTAAGTTTTACAGTGACAGTTATGCTCTATTTTTACTCAAATCCTTTGGTTTAAAGGCCTTTTTTGACTTGTTTAAATTGACAAATGTAGCGCCCCCTAGCACCCCTGGCTGTATTTGGAAAGCGCTCCCTGACTTCTTTTATTTGTTTAAGAAATCTCTTTCTTTGTGGTAATGTAAGGATTTAAAAGGGCCATTACTTATCAGTACTTACGGTTATTTTATATTTAAGCTATACTCTTATTTAAACCGAAAAAACTACTTCAATTACCCTATATTTATGTGGTACTAACCTTGCACAAAAAAACCTGCGACTAACACCATTTACAGTAGCTGTATTAACGTTATCCCTGACTCACATACCAAACTTGTATACGTTAATAATACTTAAGCAAATTAACTATTTACTCATTTACACAATCTTTAATATGCATTTCAAACCCCAATATATTTTACAAAAATGTCATAATACAGATTCACTCAAATTACCATCAGTAATATTCAAAATATTATCAATCTCTCCTAAGTTAGGTAAATAACTAACTAAAAAATTTTTTAATTACCATTGCATTGCAGGCCTGATCCAACCTAATAGTCCCAATCAACACAGATCATGAAGTATATTTGGTCGGTTGTGGTGGAGCTGTCCACGTTCTTTGTTTACATGGATGAAACAGAAAAAATCCACCAGTCTTTTTCCTTTTGATCTTGGATGAAACAATCAGAGTTAATCCGATGCTTTTAATCCACTGTAATCATCACAGCTGCTGAGGAAGCGTACTGCCTTCAATGTCCATGCGCGAAACTCAAGAGACGAAGTTCACGGCTGATACAGCATAAACAATGTCACTAATCGACTGCAAGATGTTAATATAAGATTCACTGTCCGTTTGTCTTTACGCATCAACAGAGATAAATCCTAAACAGGTGTTTTACCCACTTACATGACACGTTTCACATCACGCTATTTTCTCCACTTTTTTCTTCTTTTCCCGACCTGTGACAGTTCATGCTGATTGGCTTAAAAATGAATCAAGGGATTTACATACACTTTACTTTAAACAGCATAAAACAACCAGAACATTATTTACAGAACAAATAAGAACAACTTATTTACTAGTTATAAATTAACATAAAATATTAGTAATCCCCAAATTTTAATTGGGCTACACAAACACACAATAACTTATAATTCTCCAATTTTGAAATGTCTCGGAGTTTTATCTAAAACGACTTTTTGTTAAAGTAGCGGTACGTGACTTTTTAATGATTTTTCATCTGGTGAACTGTTTTGTAAAAGATGAAAAGCTGAAACTCACGACATTCCCTTTAAAATGCAGCATCAACCCTTAAGTCAGTCTATCAGTGGTACAAAGACAGTTTTGATTGGGTTTAGTTCGTCCTAAAGTCTGCGATAAACGGAGTCTGTGATGGTTTAAAAGCAAGGCATAATACAGAAAAGAGTATGTGAGCTTAAACACGTTGCACCCTCACTTTATAATGCAGCATCAACGCTCTGATAGTACATTACAATTTACAAAAGGCTAAAGGGGGTTCATCGTAAGGGGAATTAGCTCGAATGGTAGAGTGCTCGTTTAGCATGCGAGCGGTAGCTGGATCGATGCTCGCATTCTCCAATGCAGAAGCATTGCAAACCTTTAAGCACATTTTCCCATGAGCTAAGTAGGGACTTGTAAATAACATTTAGACTTGTAATGCACTGTAGTTAAAAACATGGTCTTCATAATATTTATTTTGTTCTTCTGTCTGTGTAGGGTTTTTACCATGAAGTAAAATCGAGGGAATCTAAATGCAATTATCCATCCAACAATCCATTCATTAGCTTTTAACTATTCATGCAAATGAATGACTTTTTATATTTATATATTGCTCATTGTAGTACTTGTGTCTACATGGACTTGAACATCACATGACTAAACATTAGGTAGAACTACAGAGACTTATTTACTGTCTTTACAAATTGGCATAAAGTACTCGACGAGTACAACACACTGAACAATAAAATATAGATGACATACTATAGGCCAGTGAGGTGGCTGCTGCTTCTGGGTGTGTAGTTTCTAAATGATCAAGTCAGCACAGGCACAAGCACTACAAGTATTTATAATAAATATCATTTTATGTTCAATATTGTGTATATACTGTATCCTTTCCCTCCGCCCAGTAAAAAATGACCCACCACAACCCCGTCCAAGATAAAATGTTTGATGAAAATTAAATAAAATAAAAGAATATGCTGCACTTACAAGCACCTGAGATAAATCTACTTTTGGTTTAAACTAGACTGTGCTGGTGTTATGTTGGTTTAGTCTGTAACTGAGCAACAGTGTATGCTACAATGACAACTATAACAATGGTTATCACTGCACACTAAGCTATTCAGTTTTTTTGTGATTGTCATTTTAAGATAATACTGAACCAGTCATCAATAAGAGGTCAGTCAGGACACAGAAAGAACTCATTATGTAAGGGCCAAAATAGTGCAGGATATACCTACTGTTTAGTGCAGTGCAGTAACAAAACAGCTTTGTAAGGCAAGAACTGAACAATTTAAAAAAGCATGTAATTCGACATAGAATATGTGGGTATTAATATGTACAACTCAGTGCATTTTTAGGCTGCACATAATTATAGTTTAGTTGGTGTGGAGAACACATTCACTATGCGATTGTTTCAAGCTGATCACTTAGAAATATCTCACCAAGTATAAATTCTTTAACTTTCTTAACAAACCATGTAGTACGGGACAATGCCGCTTACCCAACACAGTAAGAAACAACTCACCCCAACAGGGACTTGAACCCTGGACCCTCAGATTAAAAGTCTGTTGCTCTACCGACTGGGCTGTAAAGATCCGTGCTGGCTCTCTTGAAGGCGATTATAAAAAGTTTTAGGTGAAGGTTGTTGCTGTTTACACACAAAGAAAAACATCTCTGGAGGAGAATTTTGCAGGTAGATTACAAACAGATTCCTTTCCTTCACCTTTTTCCTTTTTTCCTGTATCAATTGCACGATTGTTTTCCAGTCATTAAAATGTTATGTGCATTTATATGTGGCAAGAGAAAAAAAATCCATAAAAATCTAATTGAGTTAGCAAAGAACCTTGAATTATAGTTCTACCAAGAACACAAAAAGAACCCTTTCAAAAAACATTAATTGGTCAGTTGGAGATCTCATATGGGGCTCCCTTTCGATTGATATATGGTTTACAGCCTAGTGACAAAGTGTACAGTGCAGCAAATGGGTTACAGTCAGTAAATTTACCATACATAATAATGTGAAAAGATTAAGCAGTTCGTACAAATGGTGGTGTCGATGGTACCCAAGCTAGTCAGGATGAGGTCTAAAACGCTAAGTTCAGGTCACAGTGTCCCATGAGGTGTGGGTTTGAATCCCACTTCTGACTGCTAGTGCTCTATACAAATTTATGTCTTTAACCCACTAACATACATAATAATGTGAAAAGACTCAGCACTTTGTACAAATCTTTGGCCATGTGAGGGTGTTGTTGGTAATTGGCATTAGGACCTCACAAGCATGTCAGGATGGCCGAGCGGTCTAAGGCGCTGCGTTCAGGTCGCAGTCTCCCCTGGAGGCGTGGGTTCAAATCCCACTTCTGACATCTCATGCTTTATGCAAGTTTACTTCTTCAGAGGACACAGCCATCAGGGAATACAGTTTGCATGAACTGGGTGTACATGGTCTGCAACAATGCTGAGGTACAGTAGGTGGTACGTGTCAAAGTAACATCTGCATGGATGCCAGGACCCAGGTTTTTGATCTCTAAAAATGTGAGAAATTTAAACATGTATTCATCCTGATCATAAAGTATGTTTATTCAGCGTCTATTTACATTGTTACAGCAGTATTTTACAACTGAAATGTTCACATTATTTAAATGTATGTTAAGTACATTGTATACTAGCTGTTTACTTTTTTCCTAAGTAAAAACTGTCATTACCTCAACATGTCATTACCAACACATATCTTGTTGTGATGGTAAAAACACTTAGTGATGGTAATTACAGGTTTTTAGTTTCACCATCACTATCTTATTAACTATTTAATAATTAAAGCTAATTAAAGCTAAATAAGCATAATGGTTTTATTATACAAGGAAACATTAATTTTCACTGATTAGTCAATATGGCCCACAATTCTCCTTTACCCTTTGTAAATTGTAATGTACTACAGAGCGTTGATGCTGCATTATGAAAGGGCCAAAATAGTGTGGAGCTGATAAAATGGACAGTGAGTTTAGAAACAGAGAGGTTTTTTTAATGTTATGTTCTAACCTGTAATAAATTAGGTGGAGGTGGAGGCAAACCGCAAATTAGAAAAACAGTGGCCACATTTCATGTAAATCACGCTGACCTGTTAGAATGAGGGGCGATGTACCAGTATGCACTGTGCGAACAACTGGTAGATCGCGATCGACGTATTGGGCACACCTGATGTATAACAACTGTACTTTTGGTAACCCCTTTGGAGTCCTTCTAAGGAATTGCTCCTGATAACTTTTATTGTTTATTGAAACACAACATTTCCATCACAGATCTGTTTCAAAATTTGTAAGGTCAGTTATCAGATCTTGTATTTCTAAATTAAACTGTAATGAGTGACATTATGAGCTTTAATTAACATATCCTTCTGAGACAGAGCAATTCATTTTTGTCCCCTGTGGGAACATGTGTCTGAGATCTCTAACACAAGCACCATTGATGCAATCCATTTGAGTACTACTGTACTTTATAGAGTACACCCTGGGCTTTTTAGTAATGTCACATTTGTGGGTGTGTGGCAGCTCATGATCTTTCTTGTAATCTTTTCCTAATAATCAAATTGTTTCAAAAGATTTAAAAATGTACAGCAATTTTATTCAATGTCCTTTGTAGTGGACAGCAGGACTTTCTACCCCCTGTATTTAGCCTATTTCTATACAAGGAAGCAGAAGGCTAAGTAAGACAGAGAAGATTTTATTACGAATTTATGCAGGAGAGTCAGATTTAAGGGGAGGCATGGTGGCTTGGTGGATAGCACTGTCACCTCACAGCAAGAAGTTCCTGGGTTCAATCCCCAGGCGGAGCGCTCTGGGTCCTTTCTGTGTGGAGTTTGCATGTTCTTCCAGTGTCTGCGTGGGTTTCCTGGGGTTAATTGGAGACACTGAATTGCCCTATGGTGTGTGTGTGTGTGCGCGTGTGTGTGTGTGTGCGTGTGTGTGTGCGTGTGTGTGTGCGTGTGTGCGTGCGTGCGTGTGTGCGTGTGTGTGCGTGTGCGTGTGTGTGTGTGTGTGTGTGCGTGTGCGTGTGTGTGTGTGTGTGTGTGTGTGTCTCCCCTGCAATAAGACACACACAGCAGCGCTTCTGGAGTTTTTAAACACTGTTACTGCTGGACTGAGAATAGTCCACCAACCAAAAACATCCAGCAAACAGCGCCCTGTGGGAAACGTCCTATGACCACTGATGAAGGTCTAGAAGATGACCAACTCAAACAGCAGCAATAGATGAGCGATCGTTTCTGAATTTACATCTACAAGGTGGACCAACTAGGTAGGAGTGTCTAATAGAGTGGACAGTGAGTGGACACTGTATTTAAAAACTCCAGCAGCGCTGCTGTGTCTGATCCACTTATACCAGCACAGCACACACTAACACACCACCACAGTGGTAGCCTAGTGGGTGGAGCTTTGGGCTATTACCCAGAATTGGCGGTTCAAATCCAGGCTCTGCTATGCAGCCACTGTTGGGTCCTTGAGCAAGGCCCTTAACCCTGTCTGCTCCAGGGGTGCCGTACGATGGCTGACCCTGCACTCTGACCCCAGCTTCCAAACAAGCTGGGATATGCAAAGAAAGAATTTCATTGTACTATGTATATGACAAATAAAGTATGTCTATATCTTTATATCTACCATGTCACTGCAGTGCTGAGAATCATCCACCACCTAAATAATACCTGCTCTGTGGTGCTCATGTCAATAATTGTAGAACTACAAAGTGCTTCTATATGGTAAATGGAGCTGATAAAATAGACAGTGAGTGTAGAAACAAGGAGGTGGTTTTAATGTTATGGTTGATTAGTGTAAACTCACACACTGTTGTATGTGCTTGCATGACTGTAGGACGCGTTTTCAGTGCATTACCGTAATATCCATAAAATGTGTCCTTGCGATTTCAGTGCAGAATAGTTTGTGTAGAGACTGCAGCAGCGGATACTGTGTTTGTTTAGAAATTGTGGTCATACTTTTTTCAACAAGGTAAGTTTATTAAAATAAACGTTTTGTGTATATTAGCTTCTGGATATTTTCGGATGCTACGGACAAAACTGTGTTGTACTGCTATGATGATACGACTATGTTCCAAACCCTTTTAGACTCTTCCAACACCGTTAGCGCTTCTCTCGGTTAGTTCAGCTCTTTACATATATTATCCACAGTATCCCTTATCTTTACAAACCCAATTCCAAAGAGGTTTAGACAGAAGAGAAAATGTCAATGTAAATAGACAGCAGTTTGTAAAAGATGTTATTTATATTCTAGCATACAAACATACATCGCTCCAAAATATGAATGAACGCTTCAGCCAGGGTTGCCAGATTGCGCATTTCAAAGTCAGTCAAAATGCATGGAAAAACGCCCAACATACTCACGAAAAACAGCCGATAATCAGCGCTTAAACAATATTAAACCAGTTAAACATGATCTACTACTGCTGATATCTCATAAATCAGTGATTATAAATTATGAATGGCATTTGAAATAATAAAAAACTAAGACTAACTAGGACTAAGATTTGTACGAACTTTTGTATCTTTTCACATTATTATGTATGGTAGAGGGTTAAAGATAAGGTAATTTGTATAAAGCATGAGCTGTCAGAAGTGGGATTCGAACCCACGCCTCCAGGGGAGACCGCGACCTGAACGCAGCGCCTTAGACCGCTCGGTCATCCTGACTACCTGGGATTTCATTGATACCACTTTCGCCCACACCGACTAAGATTTGCTCAAACTGCTAAATCTTTTCACATTATTATGTATGGTAGAGGGTTAAAGACGTAAATTTGTATAAAGCATGAGCTATCAGAAGTGGGATTTGAACCCACCCCTTCAGCGAATACTGCATACTGAATACAGTGCCGTAGACTGCTAAACCATTCTGTCTAACTTGGACACTGTTGACACCACTCCCGCCCCACACGAACTAATATTTGTACGAACTCCTGAATCTTTTCACATTATTATGTATAGTAAATGTACTGACTCTAACCCATTTGCTGCACTGTACACTTTGTCACTAGGCTGTAAATCATATATCAATCGAAAGGGAGCCCCATATGAGATCTCCAACTGACCAAATTATGTTTTTTGGGTGGACCATTCTTAGCACTGTAATGGCACTAGCGTGTTAGGGTGTGTTTTTTCTCTGGTATGAGTGTATTAGGTACAGCCTTCTTGTTGGGTTTTAAACTGACTGCATTATTTATTAAGAACTCAAACCCTTTTTGTGCTTGTTGTAGGCTATTCAATCGTCCACAAGATTGAATAATATGAATACAGTTAATATTGCGTTGGAAAGTTTCATTGCATGCTGATCTGTGTGGAATACAACTGATGTACTGTATGTAGCACTAAGAAGTGGAACGCCTTTTCAGAAGAGTTGAAGCTGTTATAGCTGCAAAGGGTGGGCCGACATCATATTAAACCCTTTGGATTAAGAATGGGATTTCACTCAAGTTCATATGCATGTGAAGGCAGATGAGGAAATACTTTTGGCAATAAAACCTTTTTATATTAATTGAAGTTTTACAAAACAACGTATGTTAAAGATTGTAATTTATGTCACGTCCTTGTGAGGATTAAAGCAGCTTGCAGAGCCTGGATAGCTCAGTCGGTAGAGCATCAGGGTCCAGGGTTCAAGTCCCTGTTCGGGCGAGTTGTTTCTTACTGCATTAGGTAAGCGGTAATGTCCCATACTACATGGTTTATTTAGAAAGTTGAAGAATTTGTACTTTGTGAGATATTTCTAAGTGAAATAGCATGTACTTGATCAGCTTGAAATAATAGCACACTATATGTGTAACATGTTCTCCACACCAACTAGTTGTACGCCCAGCTGTTGCAAACAGACTGTAGTAAATATAGGACAGTTTAAATCTATATTTATGTGCAGCCTAATCAGAATCAGAATCAGAATCAGCTTTATTCGCCAAGTATGTTTACACACACAAGGAATTTGTTTCCGGCTGTTGTTAGCTCTCTACAATTTACAACAATACAATATACAGACAAGACTATGTAGACAATGTACAATTTTACATGTTCAGCAGAATTTGCATATGTACAGAAAATATAAAAATAGTGTAAGATAAATAGTTGAGTAAGGTAAGATGCAGTTACGGTATTATACAGCATGTATAAAGTGCAGTGTGGCATGTAAACAACAGTAAACAGTAGTTCAGTTTTTGTTATTAATGAGTTTGATGGCATTTGGAAAGAAACTGTTACAGTGTCTGTTTGATTTAGTGTTCAGGGCTCTGTAGCGCCTGCCAGAGGGTAGGAGGTTAAAGAGTTCGTGTCCAGGGTGTGCAGAGTCTGTGATAATTTTTTCTGCCCGGTTTCTGGTCCTTGTTGTGTATAAGTCCTGGAGGGTAGGCAAAGGAGCACCGATGATTTTTGCTGCTCTATCCACCACTCTTTGCAATCTGCATCTGTCCTGTTTTGTGGCTGAACCGAACCACACTGTGATGGATGTGCACAGGACAGATTCAATGACTGCGGTGTAGAACTGTTTCAACAGCTCCTGTGGCAGACCGTGTTTCCTCAGTTGATGCAGAAAGTACATCCTTTGCTGGGCCTTTTTGAGGATGGAGTTGGTGTTGGCCTCCCACTTTAGGTCATTGGAAATAGTAGTTCCCAAGAACCTGAAGGTCTCCACGGTAGACACAGTGCTGTTGAATATGGTGATGGGGAGCAGTGTCGAAGGTTTCCTTTTAAAATCCACTGTTATCTCTACAGTCTTTAGTGTGTTCAGCACTATGTCTGATATATGCAGACTCATCTCTATCCTGGATTAGTCCAATGATCGTAGTGTCGTCTGCAAACTTTAGAAGTTTCACTGTTGGGTCTGTAGAGGTACAGTCATTAGAGTAGAGAGAAAATAGCAGTGGAGAGAGGACACAGCCCTGTGGTGCACCAGTGCTGACTGTTCTTATGTCAGAGGTAATATCCCCCAGCCTCACCTGTTGTGTCCGGTCTGTCAGAAAGCTGGTGATCCACTGACAGATGGCGGGGGACACACTGAGCTGAGACAGTTTGAAGTCAAGGAGTTCTGGTATGATGGTGTTAAATGCAGAAGTAAAATCCACAAAAAGGATTCTTACATAAGTCCGTGGGCTGTCCAGATGTTCTAAGATGTAGTGCAATCCCATGTTGACTGCATCATCCACCGACCTGTTTGACCGGTAGGCAAACTGGAGAGGGTCCAGCAGGGGGCCAGTGATGTTCTTCAGATGTGTCATAACCAGTCGTTCGAAGGATTTCATGACCACAGATGTTAAGGCAACCGGTCTGTAGTCATTAAGTCCTGTGATGGAGGGTTTCTTGGGGATTGGGATGATGGTGGAGCGTTTGAAGCAGGATGGGACTTCACACAGCTCCAGTGACTCGTTGAAAATCTTTGTAAAAATAGGAGCCAGTTGGTCCGCACAGGCTTTGAGACATGACGGTGAGACTCCATCTGGGCCTGGTGCCTTCCTGGTTTTTTGTCTTTGGAACAGTCGTCTCACGTCCATCTCACCTATTTGTAATGCAGATTGTGTATCCATGGAAGAATGTGTGGTGATAGCTGAAGGTGTGATATGGGCTGTTGATGTGCAGGGGTGAAGGGTGGGTGTGAATGTTTCCTTATCAAACCTACAATAGAAAACATTAAGGTCATCAGCCAGGTCTTTGTTTGCCTCAATGGGGTTGGGTGATCTCCTGTAGTTGGTTATCTCTTGCAGGCCTCTCCATACTGATGTAGAGTCGTTGGCTGAAAACCTGTTTTTCAGCTTTTGAGTGTAGCTGTTTTTGGCGACTCTGATCTCTTTGTTCAGCATGTTCCTGGCCTGCGTGTACAGGGATCTGTCCCCACTTCTGTAGGCATCCTCCTTTGCTTGACGGAGTTTTCTTAATTTGGCTGTAAACCATGGTTTGTCGTTGTTGTATTTGCAGAAGGTTTTGGTGGGCACACAAACCTCCTCGCAGAAGCTAATGTACGATGTCACAGTGTCAGTGAGTTCATCCAGGCTGTCGGTTGCAGTCTCAAAAACACTCCAATCAGTACAGTCAAAACAGTCCTGTAGTTCCTGCTTTGCCTCACTGGTCCATTTCTTCACAGTTTTAACCACAGGCTTAGCTGATTTTAGTTTCTGCCTGTATGTCGGAACAAGATGAACCAAGCAGTGATAATAATAATGCACTGAGTTTTAGATATTAATACCCACATATTTTATGTTGAATTACATGCATCATAATTTTAGTTCTTGTTTCACAGAGCTGCTTTGTTTGTAAATTTGTAATGTCTCGGATTTTTAAAACCACTTTTTTGTGTCGTTACGTGACCTTTTCATGGTTTATTAAGTGAACTGCTTGGTAAAAGATGAACAGCTGATATTCACAACATTCCCTTTTAAAATGCAGCCTCAACACTTAAGTCTGTCAGTGTTACAAAGACAGTTTTCTTTCAGTTCGTCCTAAAGGCTGAGACGAACGCTTTAAATAAACTGAGTCTGTGATGGTTTAAAAGCAACACATAATATAGAAAAGAGTACATGAGCTGAAACACTTGAAGGCAAACCGAAATATGAACTCGTTGCGTCATTGCTCACTGAAATGCAGCATCAAAAATCAGGTCAGTCTAGGTTCGACTACTGGCTGACTTGGTTACCTTATGGCTTTTTGGTCTCTCTATGGGTATGGGAAGTGGTCCTTATTGTAGCGTAAAAGAGAGATTTGCATGTAATTATTTTTTTAAATATAATTAATAGCTTCATGAGGCACCACCAACATTTAGTTGTTTGGTTAGGCTAAATTGTTTCAAAAAACCTAATTCATAACATATCAGTCCCTTTCTGTTGGGGTAAGTACATAAAGCCAATTATTCTTCTCACCGAAGTAATTAAAACCACAGCGCTAAGTTTTGAATCGTTGTAATGTTTCTTAAACTTACAAGAAACACATACAATGCAGTGGCAGCTGCTGGTCTTTCAAAGAGGGGAAGCTCGTTGTCGGCTTACATCATAAAATTTGTCAATTTATTTATACATAAATTCTGCCCTCTGTTCCTTTTCAAGAAAATGGCCTGTGATCCTATCGTACCAAATAGGCGTCTTTTCCAGGGACTTGACCAGTGTCCTGAAACAAATACTATGAGTGTGTATTATTTACACAGTGAACAACGGAAATGGTCAAGTAATTTCACCAAGCAAATACCAAGAAATGGGTTGCAGTTTGTCTTTCGACTTCACTCGCAAAATCCATGATGGGACTGAAGCTCCCAGTGATTAAGTGACGTGTAGATCTCAAAATAGCTGTCAATCAAAATGGGGTTCAGCCTTTCGACTGATCCTCCAATCATCTTGCAGAAGCTCAGCGTCCAGACCCGCCCACAGCTCCATTCACCCCCAGAGACGCTCAGTGTCCGGGGGCGGGACAAAATCGTGGCATTTATCCAATGACCGGCGAGTTTCGAAGCAATGAAAAAAACCGTTCCATGCAGCCCCATTGAAGTGAAGAGACGCTCAGCTTCTGCGGGTAAATGCATTCACGCTACGGGAGTTAACAAAATCAAGTCAGTCGATTTGTGATAAGTAGCTGATTCTGAACGAACTCGTCTTCAAGATGAACGTGTTCTAACGCATTTGTAGTCAATGCAATGTTAACACAACTGTACATATTTGACCATTTAATTTTTGACATTTTAGTCTTAGAGAAATCGCCACTGATACAATGACAGTTAATAAGTAAATGGCATAACTAAGTGGTAATGATGGAAGTATAAATCTGTAGGCGAACTATAACATAAAATTAGCGTATGATTGAATGGTAGGTGGAAACCAGAGATTTAGAGCCTGATTGAAGCGTATGCTATTGTAACCCATATGAGATATGGAGCTACTAAAACCTCGTCATTTAAGAGGTGTAATTACTTGTCGTCCCCAAAAGAGGGCGCAGTGGTAGAAAAAGACTTTACCTGCGTTAGTTTTTCCCTTTTTGGCTTAAGAGATCTTGAGAGATTGCTGCAGACCAGCTGAGCAATATTCGGTACAAAATACTACATAATGGTTTCAAATATTGACTTTTAGCATATATTAGAGCTAATGAACTGGATTTTTTTTTTTTTACCAGAATTCCAGCTATGAACGTGAGGGAGGCGGTTTTCTGTCAAGTAATACGTTTTTTAAACTTCCGTGAGTTTGTTCTGATAGCCTAGCTAGCCACTGTAAAGGGAGAGTACACCTTTCTTTTGAGTTCATACGCTTTTCATTAGAAATGGAAGGAATAAAAAACCAATTGGAGTTATGAGAACAGACATCCCAAGTCTCCCGGAAGTTCCGGGACTCTCCCGCATATACATAGCGGCTCCCTGATGCCCGCAAGTCAGATGAAATCTCCCACAATCTAGAACGAGCGGCCAAGAGCGCACACACGCAGGGACACGTATTAAATCCGGTATCTGATATACAATCTAGCGCACTGTGTAGGGAACATTAATCAAGTGTCTAATATACTGTCTAGTGCCCTAAGTAGGGATCATGAATTCATATCTAAAATACTATCTAGTGCACTTTGTAGGGAACATAAATCCGTTCTCTAATATACAACGTAGTGCACTATGTAGGGAACATAAATCCGTTATCTGATACAACTTAGTGCACTATGTAGGGAACATAAATCCGTTATCTGATACAACTTAGTGCACTATGTAGGGAACATAAATCCGTTATCTGATATACAACTTAGTGCACTATGTAGGGAACATAAATCCATTATCTGATATACAACTTAGTGCACTATGTAGGGAACATAAATCCGTTATCTGATATACAACTTAGAGTAGTAATTCATTAGTCAGTGCTAAAATACCAATACTGGAGTGATGTATGGTAATTCCTTACATGTTAAATGTTGCTGTGATGTATGAATGTTAATTAATCATTTGTAGTCAAGGTGCATCCTTAGTTTTTGTACATGTTATAAGATGTTCTGAAATGAAGAAAAGAACTTAATGAGATCTCATTTTAGGGAACATAAAATAATAGGAGCATTCATTGTTCTGCACTATCTGTGTAGATTGGTTTTTCTTAGACGCACAGAAAGACTTGGAGAATTGTGATGGCGAGCCCAGCCCTGTGAAACTGTTGATGGTCGTAGAAGCGGTGTGGCCTACCGTTAAGACTGTTTACAGAAGACTCCGGATATATCAGAGTTTTTGCCCAGGACCAGATAAGAACCTACTCACACTATTTACTCTACCTGGGTAAAACAGCCATAGGAAAATACCTTTAATACACACATTCAAGGACTAGAACTTAATTTTTGAATCTATACTAGGATTGGGCGGTATGACGGTATTACGGTATACCGCGGTATTCAAAAATGGTGACGGTATTTTTTAAATGTGAAGCGCCAAATTTCTGCTTCAGGTCTACCTTGAAAACTGAGACTTTAGGACATGCGCGCACCCACAGTAAGGGAGGGATGGGAGGGGTAGGTGGTTGGAGCTCGCTGATTGGCTGTGGGGTGCTCACTGTGTGATAACACAGAGAGACGAGTGAAGAGCCACACTGGCTAGCGTTAGCTGTGAGCTAACAAGCAGAAACTGAATAACGGCTCGTCTTTTAATTTTTCAAAATCAAAATTTTTTATCAGTTCAACCGGAAATGAACACAAGCGCGTGCATGCGTGGACATGTACTTATTTACTAAATATATCTTCAGTGTAAATCGAGCACAAGTGTTGAGAAAAAGGAGCAAACAGTAATAATAACGTTACGCCCAATCCGCTGTTCTGACTCTTGTCTGCCATAGATTTTCCTGCCTTAGTTAGTCCAGCCTTCCTGAAAATGGCTTCTGCGTACAAATTGAAGAGAAATGGCGACAGGATGCATCCTTGTCTGACGCCCTGCTCTACTTTGAACCATTCCGTGTCGCTGTGTTCTGTTCAGACTGTTGCTTCTTGGTCGGTATAAAGGTTCCTAATGAGGCTGATCAGATGGCTCGGCACACCCATATCCTTCATGGTAATCCAAAGTTTCTGGTGATCAACACAGTCAAAGGCTTTACTGTAATCAATGAAGCAAAAATAAATCTCCTTGTTGTATTCTTTGGCCTTTTCCATTATCCACCTAATGTTAGCAATCACATCTCTTGTACCTCTGCTCCTCCTGAATCCTGCTTGTTTCTCCGGCAGCTCTCTGTCAAAGTAAGGCTGCAACCGTCTTTGTAAGATCTTCAGTAGTATTTTGCTGGCATGATGTATGAGCGCAATAGTACGATAGTTTCCACAGTCAGTAACATCTCCCTTCTTCGGAATAGGAATAAACACTGATCTTGTCCAGTCCTTGGGCCATTTACCAGTTGTCCATATCTGTTGACACAGGCATGTGATTACATCAACTGCTGCTTCAGAAGACTTTTAAAATTATGTAGAGAAACAGATGGACTACAGTCAGTAATTGTAGAACTACAAAGTGCTTCAATATGGTAAGTGGAGCTGATAAAATGGACAGTGAGTTTAGAAACAAAGAGGTTGTTTTAATGTTATGTTCTAACCCAGGGGTGGGGAACCTTCTACCCACTGAGGGCCAGATTAATAATTACATATCTGGTCACGGGCTACAGACTACAATGACGCAATATAGAGCCAAATTCATATAGGCTTTATAAATACATGATGCTGATGGTATGTAGTGTTTATATTTGATCTCAGACTTACCTTATCATAATTTCAATGTGACGGTTGTGAATGTTTGGTCTTGACCAGCTGTGGAATATCTGGGGGCAATGATGTCGTGGCAACACGCAACCGGTATGTGGCAACATAACTCGTATTTGTTATGTCTGTTGTATCGTCTAAAGTTTAATTAATTGCATAAAGCCCAGACAATAAAATCTAGGAAATATATGGCGGGCCACATTTGATTGACCGCAAATTTACAAAAACAGTGGCCACATTTCATGTCAATCACGTTGACCTGTTAGAATGAGGGGCGATCTACCAGTATGCACTGTGCGATCGACTGGTAGATCGTGATTGACGTATTGGGCACCCCTGATGTAAAACAACTGTACTTTTGGTAACCCCTTTGGAGTCTTTCCAAGAAATTGCTCCTGAAAACTTTTATTGTTTATTGAAACACAACATTTCCATCACAGATCTGCTTCAAACTTCGGGAGATCCGCTGTCAGAACTCGGACACAGTCTCTATGTTCAAGTCTAGATTGAAAACATATTTATTTACTCAGGCTTTTGATTGGTCTTTTCAAACTAAACAAGCAAACCTAGTTATGCTGTAATAGTTAGGGGATACTGTGTTTGTTTAGATTTTATGGTCATACTTTATTAACAAGTTTAAGGTAAGTTTATTAAAATAAACGTTTTTTGTATTTTAGCTTCTGGATATTTTCGGATGCTACGGACAAAACTGTGTTGTACTGCTATGATGATACGACTATGTTCCAAACCCTTTTAGACTCTTCCACCACCGTTAGCGCTTCTCTCAGTTAGTTCAGCTCATTAAATATATTATCCACAGTATCACTTACTTTTACAAACCCAATTCCAAAAATGTTTAGACAGAAGAGAAAATGTCAATGTAAATAGACAGCAGTTTGTAAAAGATGTTATTTATATTCTAGCATACAAACATACATCGCTCCAAAATATGAATGAACGCTTCAGCCAGGGTTGCCAGATTGCGCATTTTAAAGTCCGTCAAAATGCATGGAAAACCGCCCAAACGAAAAACAGCCGATAATCAGCGCTTAAACAATATTAAACCAGTTAAACATGATCTACTACTGCTGATATCTCACAAATCAGTCACTATAAATTATTAATGGCATTTGAAATAATAAAAAACTAAGACTAAGAAGTCTTAAGGGTTTTTTGTGTTTTTGCTAGAACTGTTTCTACTTGAAGAACTCTTAGAATTATAAAAGTATAATTTAAGGTTCTTTGCTAACTCAATTAGATTTTTATGGATTTTTTTCTCTTGCCACATATAAATGCACATAACATTTAAGGACTGGAAAACAATCGTGCAATTGATACAGGAAAAAAGGAAAAAGGTGAAAGAAAGGAATCTGTTTGTAATCTACCTGCAAAATTCTCCTCCTGTTTTTTTTAGTGTGTGTAAGCAGCAACATACTTCACCTAAAACTTGATATAATCGCCTTCAAGAGAGCCGAAACAGAAATAAAAATATTTTATATTACAGTTTTTCTCGATTGTTTACACACAAATTCTGGTACTTGAGACACAATGACCACAACATGTAACTCATGCACCAACTTCCTAAACCTCTGCTAAACTACAAGCACAATTCCTGCTTTACACTTAAATTGCAGTTCTAAAACACACTTTTTTCAAAACACTACACACAATTTTCATGAAGAAAATCTCTTGTTTTCACAAGGAACATTCTGTTATTCCTAACTCTAAAGTTAATTGCCCTACTATGCACACTGACTCATCACATGGGCAAACACCTGTCACACAGGTTAACAATCAGAAATCAGAGCTTTAGTATAAAAGGGCAACAGGTGAGCTCTTCTGTTTTGGAGCAATGGATGCCAACATTGGAAACAGAGGCAGAGCCAGAGGAGTAAAAGTAAGAGGAGGACGAGGAAGGCCAGTGACAGTAATCTCTGATTAGATCCCAGCCACTTTGGTTGACCATGTGGTCAACCATGGTCTAACAATGAGGGAGGCTGGGCAAAGAGTACAGCCAAATTTGAGCAGGTACACTGTAGCATCCATCATCCGGACTTTCAGAAATGAGAACAGGTAAGAAATCTACTCTCACTACAAAACTGCAGTACTGCATATCAATACAGTACTCAATGAGTACAGTAGTGCAGTATTGCATGTGGACTGTTCTGTAGGACTGTAAAAATAAAGTATGTTTCAATTATTTGGGAATAATACAGTATTTACAGTATTTTACTATTTTTATTGCAGAACTGAAAGATTACCAACACAAGGTGGATGGGAACGTCTTCTGTCTCCTGAACAGGAAACTGAAATCATGAACATGGTCCTAGAAAATAACGCCATAACATTATGGCAAATACAAAGAAAAATAATAGAAAACAATGAGATATTTCACGCTGGACTGTGTGTTTTTTTTTACTGTAACTGTATACAGTAAATTTGTCTGTTCTTTTGTATGTAGACCACTGTATGTGCAACTTTGTGTTGGTTGGGATGTACACTGTGTACATTGTTTTTGTGGGAAAAATAAAATACATTTGTTACCGTGTATTTGTGTGTTCTGAGTATAAAAACAATATTCCAAAATATTTTACAACACACGTATGTATGTACTGTCAGTAGTAAGTGTAACACTAAACAAAAAAGAGAAAACATTGTTTTGAATGTAAAGTTTCATTTTGCAGGAGAATTGAGGGGTTTTGCCCATTGTGTGTGTGTTTTTTGATTTGTGTGTAGAGTTTTGAGTATGAGGCAAGCTTTCAGAAAATGTGTGTAAACAATCGAGAAAAACTGTAATTGAAGTTCTACAGGACAACGTATGTTAAAGTTTGTAATTTAAGTCACATGCTCGTGGGGATTAAAGCAGGTTGCAGAGCCTGGATAGCTTAGTCGGTAGAGCATCAGACTTTTAATCTGAGGGTCCAGGGTTCAAGTCCCTGTTTGAGTGAGTTGCTTCTTACTGCATTAGGTAAGTGGTAATTTCCAGCATTTAACCAGCCACAGTGAAGAACTGTTGGAGTAGCTACTAATCTTAACCCATCAGATACACGACCGTTCTTTTGTTACAGTAAGCTTGCAAGCAGAGCAACAAGACGGTCAGTATTTAAGGGCTTCCTTTCTTACAACATTTCTTCTGCTAAACCATCGTGCTGTATGCTTAATTTAAGACTCCGTGGTGCATCGGTGTGTTTGAGCTTGTTTAAAAGCTCATTGGCTTTAGAACGTATGCTGTTTTCACAGTGTCTGCGTTCCATTGTAGGTATAAACACAGTTATTGGGTGAGTACAAGTTTTTTTTTTTTATTATGCTTTTTATTATATCATAGTTGCATGTAGTCGGAGTGATGCTAGAGATAACAGCAACGATACAAAGGTACACTAAGTTAAGGTTTGTGTGCACAGTGCGGTCGAACTGTTTCATGTTACATAAAAAAAAAAGTTAAGAAAGGTTGCGGATCGAAAAGGGCCAATCGCGTGTGCCATACATGGGATTGTGATTGAGTATACGTTGCATTGGGTGGGTAAACATGGAGCCGGCATTGAAAAGCCTGGGTTGGCAGCGGTGGGATTCGAACCCACGCCCCCGAAGAGACTGGAGCCTTAATCCAGCGCCTTAGACCGCTCGGCCACGCTACCACTGGTTAAGGGGCAGATCGAAACGAGCAACTACGTATGCAATTTCTACTGAAATATTTATATTTATATATTTATCTATATTTATATTTATCACTGGGCCAGTGATAGCTCAGTGGTTAAGGTGCTGGACTAGTAAACAGAAGGTTGCTGGTTCAAGCCCCGCCACCACCAAGTTGCTACTGTTGGGTCCCTGAGCAAGGCCCTTAACCCTCAATTGCTCATTGTGTAAGTTGCTTTGGATAAAAGCGTCTGCTAGAAAATTTAAATTTATGTGTAGCCTAATAATGCGCTGAGTTTTAGATATTAATACCCACATATTTTTTGTTGCCTTAAAGACTCACTTAAATCCTGATCTAATTTTTGAACCTGCGATTAAGCGAGGCCGCAACAAGTTTACATTACATGTTACCCTTAAATAATCATAATGTATCTGCACTGGAGAACGCAGGCATCGATCCCGCTACCTCGCGCATGCTAAGCGAGCGCTCTACCATTTGAGCTAATTCCCCTTACGATGCTTCCTTGTTCCCATTTTGATGGTTGTGATATTACTTTAAACTTACCTTTTCTTTTTCATGTAATTACTGATATTTTACTGGATCTCTGCTGATATCTTGTGGGCCATATTGACTAATCAGTGAAAATTTATGTTTCCTTGTATAATAAAACCATTATGCTTA
The DNA here is from genome assembly GCF_030014385.1 of Trichomycterus rosablanca. Taxonomy (NCBI): domain Eukaryota; kingdom Metazoa; phylum Chordata; class Actinopteri; order Siluriformes; family Trichomycteridae; genus Trichomycterus; species Trichomycterus rosablanca. The sequence continues at coordinate 8,533,267 of NC_085997.1, read as the reverse complement.
TTTAGCTTTAATTAGCTTTAATTATTAAAGAGTTAATAAGATAGTGATGGGGAAACTAAAAACCTGTTATTACCATCACTAAGTGTTTTTACCATCACAACAAGTTATGTGTTGGTAATGACATGTTGAGGTAATGACAGTTTTTACTTAGGGAAAAAAGTAAACAGCTACATTTAAATAATGTGAACATTTCAATTGTAAAATACTGCTGTAACAATGTAAATGGACGCTGAATAAACATACTTTATGATCAGAATGAATACATGTTTAAATTTCTCACATTTTCAGACATCAAAAACCAAGGTCCTGGCATCCATGTGGATGTTACTTTGACACGTACCACCTACCTCAGCATTGTCGCAGACTATATACACCCTTTGATGAAAACTATTCCCTGATGGCTGTTGACTCTAAAGACAGAGATTCAGATAAAGCATGAGATGTCAGAAGTGGGATTTGAACCCACGCCTCCAGGGGAGACTACGACCTGAACGCAGCGCCTTAGACCACTCAGCCATCCTGACACTCTTGCAAGGTCCTAATGCCAATTACCAACAACACCCCCACATGGCCAAAGATTTGTACAAAGTGCTGAATCTTTTCACATTATTATGTATGTTAGAGGATTAAAGACATAAATTTGTATGAAGCACTAGCAGTCAGAAGTGGGATTCAAACCCATGCCTCCATGGGACACTGTGACCTGAACTCAGCGTTTTAGACCTCATCCTGACTAGCTTGGGTACCATCGACACCACCCTCGCCCCACACAGACTAATATTTGTACGAACTGCTTAATCTTTTCACATTATTATGTATGGTAAATTTACTGACTGTAACCCATTTGCTGCACTGTACACTTTGTCACTAGGCTGTAAACCATATATCAATCGAAAGGGAGCCCCATATGAGATCTCCAACTGACCAAATAATGTTTTTGGGTGGACCATTGTTAGCACTGTAACGGCACTAGCATGTTAGGGTGTGTTTTCTCTGGTATGAGTGTATTAGGTACAGCCTTCTTGTTGGGTTTTTAACTGACTGGATTATTTGTTAAGAACTCAAACCCTGTTTGTGCTTGTCCATTAGATGGCATAATATGAATACAGTTAATATTGCGTTAGACTCAAGCAATAGAACACGAGAGGGAGTGTGTCATCGCGAATAACATCACGGCTGTAATTCGGTCGCAGGCACGCGTGTTATTCGCGATAACACACGACCTCAAGTGTTCTATTGCTTTTATACAACAGTTTTTACAAAATAAATAAAGAAAATAAATCAAAGAAGCCCTAAATTTCATAATAAATATGCTTTAATATTGAGAATACCTTCTGCCAAAAAGTAGTTCCACAATGAATATAAAGTTTAACACTACAAAGCAGACATCCCAAGTTGCAAAAACTCATTTCAGGGAGGTAAGAACAACAAGAAGAAAAAGGCAAGAACCTCCGAAGGAAAAAATAAAAATAAAAAACCTCTTGCACACACCAAAGGATATTGGTGATAACAGAACTTTTAGGAGCTGCTAACTGGGCTATTAAACTAACTTCGCGTTACAAACACATTAATGTTCCCTACATAGTGCACTAGATTGAGTATCAGATCACGGATTTATGTTCCCTACATAGTGCACTAGACAGTGAATTAGACAACTGATTTATGTTCCCTACACAGTGCGCTATAGATTGTATATCAGATAACGGATTTAAAACGCAATCGGGAAAAAGGTCTGTGTCGCCTGCGTGCGCGTTTGTGTGCATGAAGCTTGTCGTTACTGGCAACGCGTCAGCGGAGTAATACAGTTGTGGTGTGAAAAGGCTGTGCTGTTATCACGAATATCAGCACGGTTAGAACGCTTCTCAACCAATCAGATTGTAAGGAACTAACTGTTGTATAAAGTAAAACGATGTCTGTTTCTATCACAGTTTCATCGCATGCTGACCTCTAGAATACAACTGATGTATGTAGCACTAAGAAGTGTTTCTTAAGGGTTCTTTTTGTGTTCTTGGTAGAACTGTTGCTACTTGAAGAACCCTTTAGTATAATTTAAGGTTCTTTGCTAACTCAATTTGAGTTTTATGGATTTTTTTTTCTCTTGCCACATATAAATGCACATAACATTTTAATGACTGGAAAACAATCGTGCAACTGATACAGGAAAAAAGGAAAAAGGTGAAAGAAAGGAATCTGTTTGTAATCTACCTGCAAATTTCTCCTCCCGAGATGTTTTTCTTTGTGTGTGTTAGCAGCAACATACTTCACCTAAAACTTTATATAATCGCCTTCAAGAGAGACAGCGCGGATCTTTACAGCCCGGATAGCTCAGTCGGTAGAGCGTCAGACTTTTAATCTGAGGGTCCAGCGTTCAAGTCCCTGTTCGGGCGAGTTGTTTCTTACTGCATTAGGTAAGAGGTAATGTCCCATACTACATGGTTTATTCAGAAAGTTGAAGAATTTGTACTTTGTGAGATATTTCTAAGTGAAATAGCATGTACTTGATCAGCTTGAAATAATAGTGCACTGTATGTGCAACATGTTCTCCACCCCAACTTGTTGTACGCCCAGCTTTTTCAAACAGTAGTAATTGCACTGCATTAAACAATTGGTATATCCTGCACTATTTTGGTCCTTACATAATGCAGCATCAACACTCTGTTAGAACATTACAATTTACAAACGGTCTTTCGTAAGGGGAATTAGCTTATATGGTAGAGCACTTGCTTAGCATGCGAGAGGTAGCGGAATCTATGCCCGCATTCTCCAGTGTACAAACATTGGGATAATTTAATGGCATCATGTAATACGAAAGTCAATGCCTCATTGCTCACTGAAGCTGTATTTTTTCAGATTGTTATGTATGGTAGAGGGTTAAAGATGTAAATTTGTGTATAGCATGCGCTGTCAGAGGTGGGATTTGAACCCACGCCTCCAGGGGAGACTGTGACATGAACGCAACACCTTAGACCGCATCCTGACTAGCTTGGGTACCGTTGACATCACATCATATATCAATAGAAAGGGAGCCCCATATGAGCACTCCAACTGACCAAATAATGATTTTGGACCTTTTGTGAACCATTATTAGCACTGTAACGCCACTAGCATGTTAGGGTGTGTTTTCTCTGGTATGAGTGTATTAGGTACAGCCTTCTTGTTGGGTTTTTAACTGACTGGATTATGTGTTAAGAACTCAAACCCTGTTTGTGCTGGTTGTAAGGCTATTCAATCGATCACTAGATGGCATAATATGAATACAGTTAGAAAGTAAAACGATGTCGCATGCTGACCTGTGTGGAATACAACTAATGTATGTAGTACTAAGAAGTGTTTCTTAAGGGTTTTTTTGGTGTTCTTGCTGGAACTGTTCTACAGGACAACATATGTTAAAGTTTGTAATTCAAGTCACATCCTTGTGAGGATTAAAGCAGCTTGCAGAGCCTGGATAGCTCAGTCGGTAGAGCATCTGACTTTTAATCTAAAAGTTGTTTATTACTGCATTAGGTAAGCGGTAATGTCCTGTACTACATGCTGTATTCACAAAGTTGAAGAATTTGTACTTTGTGAGATGTTATTAAGTGAAATATCATGCACTTGATAAGCTTGAAATAATAGCACTCTGTGTGTGTAACATATTCTCCACACCAACTAGTTGTTTCAAACAGACTGTAGTAAATAGAGGACAGTTTAAATCTATATTTATGTGTAGCCTAATAATGCGCTGAGTTTTAGATATTAATACCCACATATTTTTTGTTGCCTTAAAGACTCACTTAAATCCTGATCTAATTTTTGATGCCGCGTTTCATTAAGCAATGCCGCAACGAGTTTCATATTATGTTACCCTTAAATAATCATAATGTATCTGCACTGGAGAATGCGGGCATCGATCCCGCTACCTCTCACATGCTAAGCGAGCGCTCTGCCATTTGAGCTAATTCCCCTTACGATGCACCTTTGTTCCCATTTTGAAGGTTGTGATATTGCTTTAAGCTTAACTTTTCTTTTTCATGTAATTACTGATATTTTACTGGATCTCTGCTGATATCTTGTGGGCCATATTGACTAATCAGTGAAAATTAATGCGCTGCCTTGTATAATAAAACCATTATGCTTATTTAGGTTTAATTAGCTTTAATTATTAAACAGTTAATAAGATAGTGATGGTGAAACTAATAACCTGTTTTTACCATCACTAAGTGTCTTTACCATCACAACAAGTTATGTGTTGGTAATGACATGCTGAGGTAATGACAGTTTTTACTTAGGGATGCACTGTGCGATCGACTGGTAGATCGTGATCGACGTATTGGGCACCCCTGATGTAAAACAACTGTACTTTTGGTAACCCCTTTTGGAGTCTTTCCAAGAAATTGCTCCTGATAACTTTTATTGTTTACTGAAACACAACATTTCCATCACAGATCTGCTTCAAACTTAGGGAGATCCGCTGTCAGAACTCGGACACAGTCTCTATGTTTAAGTCTAGATTGAAAACATGTTTATTTACTCAGGCTTTTGATTGGTCTTTTCAAACTAAACAAGCAAACCTAGTTATGCTGTAATAGTTAGGGGTGGTGGAGTCTAAACCTGTAAAACTCTCTGATATTTTACTCTTAACGATTTCACATTGTAACAACATCTTCTGTTGTTTTAACCCGATGAGGCTCTGACGGAAACCTGTTCACCCTCTCGAGGTTAAAGACTGCAAGTCGAGACTGCAGTGCCAACAATGCTGCTCCTACTAGATGTGACAGTGACCTGGCGTGTTTGCACCAAAAATGTCCAGAACGTACAACAGACTTTATCACAGACTGGACTGAACAATGAAGAACTCACATTATTTTTTTGCTAGTTACAGCTTTCAGTTCAATTTAATTTTGTGTTTGTATGATTTGTGTAAATCCTTTTTATTTAAAGTATCCTCCAGGCCACCCAAGAAGGATGGGTCCCTGCTGAGTCTGGTTCCTCTCAAGGTTTCTTCCTGAGTTTTTCCTTGCCACTCTCGCCCTTCGGCCTGGATTCTGTAAAGTTGCTTTGAGACAATGTTCATTGGAAAAAGCGCCATATAAATAAATCTGACTTGACATGTGTCCGAGATCTCTAACTCAAGCACCGTTTATGCAATCCATTTGAGTACTACTGTATTTTATAGGGTACATCCTGAGCTTTTTATTAATGTCACATTTGTAGGTGTGCGGCAAGCAGCCCATGAACTTTCTTTTAAAAATGGCTGCCATGTCATATTTTACATTTCATGGAAATAAGCAAAGTAAGAGATCAGTTTCGTTCAATATGAGTCGTAACTTCAGTTTATAAAGATTACAGAAATGTACAGCAATTTTAACCCTTTCTAAACAAAACATTTATCCAATGTCCTTTGTTGTGGACAGCAGGACTTACTACACCCGGTTTTTAGCCTATTTCTAAACAAGGAAGCAGAGGGCTGAGTAAGGCAGAAAATATTTTATGGAACAGATTTATGCAGGAAATTCAGGTAGGTAGGAGTGTCTAATAGAGTGGACAGTGAGTGGACACGGTATTTAAAAACTCCAGCAGCGCTGCTGTGTCAGATCCACTCATGCCAGCACAACACACACTAACACACCACCACCATGTCAGTGTCACTGCAGTGCTGAGAATGATCCACCATCCAAATAATACCTGCTCTGTGGTGGTCCTGTCAATAATTGTAGAACTTCAAAGTGCTCCTATATGGTAAGTGGAGCTGATAAAATAGACAGTGAGTGTAGAAACAAGGAGGTGGTTTTAATGTTATGGTTGATTAGTGTAAACTCACACACTGTTGTATGTGCTTGCATGACTGTAGGACGAGTTCTCAGTCCATTACCGTAATATCCATGAAATGTGTCCTTGCGATTTCAGTGCAGAAAAGTTTGTGTAGAGACTGCAGCAGCGGATACTGTGTTTGTTTTGATTTTATGGTCATACTTTATTAACAAGTTTAAGGTAAGTTTATTAAAATAAACGTTTTTTGTATATTAGCTTCTGGATATTTTCGGATGCTACGGACAAAACTGCGTTGTACTGCTATGATGATACGACTATGTTCCAAACCCTTTTAGACTCTTCCACCACCGTTAGCGCTTCTCTCAGTTAGTTTAGCTCATTAAATATATTATCCACAGTATCGCTTACTTTTACAAACCCAATTCCAAAAATGTTTAGACAGAAGAGAAAATGTCAATGTAAATAGACAGCAGTTTGTAAAAGATGTTATTTATATTCTAGCATACAAACATACATCGCTCCAAAATATGAATGAACGCTTCAGCCAGGGTTGCCAGATTGCGCAATTTAAAAGTCCGTCAAAATGCATGGAAAACCGCCCAACATACTCACGAAAAACAGCCGATAATCAGCGATTAAACAATATTAAACAAGTTAAACATGATCTACTACTGCTGATATCTCACAAATCAGTGATTATAAATTATTAATGTCATTTGAAATAATACAAAAAACTAAGACTAAGAAGTCTTAAGGGTTTTTTGTGTTTTTGCTAGAACTGTTTCTACTTGAAGAACTCTTTAGTATAATTCAAGGTTCTTTGCTAACTCAATTTGATTTTTATGGATTTTTTTCTTTTGCCACATATAAATGCACATAACATTTAAAGACTGGAAAACAATCGTGCAATTGATACAGGAAAAAAAGGAAAAAGGTGAAAGAAAGGAATCTGTTTGTAATCTACCTGCAAAATTCTCCTCCTGAGATGTTTTTTTTTTGTGTGTGTAAGCAGCAACATACTTCACCTAAAACTTGATATAATCGCCTTCAAGAGAGCCGAAACAGAAATAAAAACATTTTATATTAATTGAAGTTCTACAGGACAACATACAGTGTATCACAATAGTGAGTACACCCCTCACATTTCTGCAAATATTTCATTATATCTTTTCATGGGACAACACTATAGAAATAAAACTTGGATATAACTTAGAGTAGTCAGTGTACAACTTGTATAGCAGTGTAGATTTACTGTCTTCTGAAAATAACTCAACACACAGCCATTAATGTCTAAATGGCTGGCAACATAAGTGAGTACACCCCACAGTGAACATGTCCAAATTGTGCCCAAAGTGTCAATATTTTGTGTGACCACCATTATTATCCAGCACTGCCTTTACCCTCCTGGGCATGGAATTCACCAGAGCTGCACAGGTTGCTACTGGAATCCTCTTCCACTCCTCCATGATGACATCACGGAGCTGGTGGATGTTAGACACCTTGAACTCCTCCACCTTCCACTTGAGGATGCGCCACAGGTGCTCAATTGGGTTTAGTCCATCACCTTTACCTTCAGCTTCCTCAGCAAGGCAGTTGTCATCTTGGAGGTTGTTTTTGGGGTCGTTATCCTGTTGGAAAACTGCCATGAGGCCCAGTTTTTGAAGGGAGGGGATCATGCTCTGTTTCAGAATGTCACAGTACATGTTGAAATTCATGTTTCCCTCACTGAACTGCAGCTCCCCAGTGCCAGCAACACTCATGCAGCCCAAGACCATGATGCTACCACCACCATGCTTGACTGTAGGCAAGATACAGTTGTCTTGGTACTTCTCACCAGGGCGCCGCCACACATGCTGGACACCATCTGAGCCAAACAAGTTTATCTTGGTCTCGTCAGACCACAGGGCATTCCAGTAATCCATGTTCTTGGACTGCTTGTTTTCAGCAAACTGTTTGCTGGCTTTCTTGTGCATCAGCTTCCTTCTGGGATGACGACCATGCAGACCGAGTTGATGCAGTGTGTGGCGTATGGTCTGAGCACTGACAGGCTGACCTCCCACGTCTTCAACCTCTGCAGCAATGCTGGCAGTACTCATGTGTCTATTTTTTAAAGCCAACCTCTGGATATGATGCCGAACACGTGGACTCAACTTCTTTGGTCGACCCTGGCGAAGCCTGTTCCGAGTGGAACCTGTCCTGGAAAACCGCTGTATGACCTTGGCCACCATGCTGTAGCTCAGTTTCAGGGTGTTAGCAATCTTCTTATAGCCCAGGCCATCTTTGTGGAGAGCAACAATTCTATTTCTCACATCCTCAGAGAGTTCTTTGCCATGAGGTGCCATGTTGAATATCCAGTGGCCAGTATGAGAGAATTGTACCCAAAACACCAAATTTAACAGCCCTGCTCCCCATTTACACCTGGGTTCTTGACACATGACACCAGGGAGGGACAACGACACATTTGGGCACAATTTGGACATGTTCACTGTGGGGTGTACTCACTTATGTTGCCAGCTATTTAGACATGAATGGCTGTGTGTTGAGTTATTTTCAGAAGACAGTAAATCTACACTGCTATACAAGCTGTACACTGACTACTCTAAGTTATATCCAAGTTTCATGTCTATAGTGTTGTCCCATGAAAAGATATAATGAAATATTTGCAGAAATGTGAGGGGTGTACTCACTTTTGTGATACACTGTATGTTAAAGTTTGTAATTTAAGTCAGATGCTTGTGGGGATTAAAGCAGGTTGCAGATCCTGGATAGCTCAGTCGGTAGAGCATCAGACTTTTAATCTGAGGGTCTAGGGTTCAAGTTCCTGTTCGGGTGAGTTGCTTCTTACTGCATTAGGTAAGCGGTAATTTCCAGCATTTAACCAGCCACAGTGAAGAACTGTTGGAGTAGCGACTAATCTTAACCCATCAGATACACGACCTTTCTTTTGTTACAGTAAGCTTGCAAGCAGAGCAACAAGATGGTCAGTATTTAAGGGCTTCCTTTCTTACAACATTTCTTCTGCTAAACCATCGTGCTGTATGCTTAATTTAAGACTCCGTGGTGCATCGGTGTGTTTGAGCTTGTTTAAAAGCTCATTGACTTTAGAACGTATGCTGTTTTCACAGTGTCTGCGTTCCATTTTAGGTGTAAACACAGTTATTGGGTGAGTAAGTTTTTTTTTTATGCTTCTTATTATATCATAGTTGCATGTAGTCGGAGCGATGCTAGAGATAACAGCAACGATACAAAGGTACACCAAGTTAAGGTTTGTGTGCACAGTGCGGTCGAACTGTTTCATGTTACATAAAAAAAAAAAGTTAAGAAAGGTTGTGGGTCGAAAAGGGCCAATCGCGTGTGCCATACTTGGGATTGTGATTGAGTATACGTTGCATTGGGTGGGTAATCATGGAGCCACCGTTGAAAAGCATGAGTTGGCAGCGGTGGGATTCGAACCCACGCCCCTTGTAGAGACTGAAGCCTTAATCCAGCGCCTTAGACCGCTCGGCCACGCTATTGTTATAATATAAATTATTATTGGGCATTACAATATTGGTCTAAAAACATTTAGGTAGTCAAGTGATTGGAGTTGTTCCAAACCGCCACGTGGCATAAAACCGGTTAGAACTGGCTGAGTGGAAGCCTGGAACAAAAGGAATACCTTATATGGAGTAGTACTACACCTGGCCACTAGGGGGTGGTGGTAAACTATAAATAAGAGCTGCGCGCTCTACACGTGGTCTGTTGCATCTCTTCACTCAGAGGCTTCAGAACGCAGCTGCTTTGTGACTTGGAGGACGAACCAACCTTTTTCTGAATAAAACTTTTAAAAGGATGTCACCTTGCCTCCTGATCAATTCGGATCGATTCTAACAAAAGATCCACGTTCTAACAAATGGTAGCAGAGGATGGTTTAAAATCGATTAATTAGTGTTCATTGGAGAAATCAGGAGGACTGCAAAGGTGAACGGGATCAGATTGGATCCAGGATCGGGAGAATTCAAAATCTGCCAGACTCAAAAGGGTACCCGACTAAAAAGGTAAGGGCGATTTAAGTCCTCATTTAGATGCAATCAAATATTTAGTTCTGAGTCTGGTATGTTGAGAATTCTCTTGTAGATAATCAGAAATAATTACTGATAAATGCTAAGGCGTGGTTCCTCTTTCACTAGCAAAGGTATGGTGGGCATGCCTTGACTCCTGGTGAGTCTAAAGGATCCGGTGTGGTTAGAGTCCATGCCAGTTTGGTTAGAGTCCAAACTCAAAGCCTGGTACCAGGTCAGTTGGTTCGAGTCCAACTGTGAAAGCCTGAATGGGTTCAGGTCGGTTGGTTAAAGTCCAACCGTTTGTGTGGTAAGTTATTTTCTGGTCGGTGTTGAGCAGTCGGTCCTGAAAACCAATATAGCAATTGCTTTGTGGAATAATCAGTGGAATTGATTAAGTTTCCTATTGCATTGTTAGTAATTTGTTAGTAAAGTCAGTGAGGCTAGAACTGGTCAGGGAAACTACTTACTGGTGTCTTGGTGATGGGTATGTTGTTTTAGTTGTTGTATAAGATTTGTATAGATTCCTGTTTTAGTTGTTGTATAAGATTTGTATAGATTCCTGTTTTAGTTGTTGTATAGGATTTGTATAGTTTCCTGTTTCTGTGTGCTCTGTTCTATTTTCTCTAGTTTTCTATTCTGCTAACTTTCTAAAATAAATAAATAAATAAAAAATAAAAAATAATGGCCTCCATAACAGCTGGAGAATTGGAAAGGCGGGTAAAAAGTCGAATTGAACAAACTTCTTCAATGAAAATTCGTAAGGCCATGCTAAAGAAAGTAGAACAATGGTTTAAACTTTGTGTAGACAAAGGATTGTATCCTACACGTGGGGACCCAACCCCCGACACAAATACTAGATTAGCGTATGTGAAAATTGCTAAACAGGGTGTAAGCGATGCAAAAACTGAATTGAAGAAAGCTAAAGGGTTGAAAAAATTTACTTTTAAAAGGGTCTTAATATCTGCTGAAAATGATTTAGCTCTGACACAGATTATAATCCAGCATATGAATCATATTTGTTTAAACGTGAATTCTGCCCCCGCCGAGGATCACACACACACACCCACTGAGGAAGTAACCAATTCAGCACAGATGGCCCTGCCCGACACAGCTGTGCTGGGCTGCGCCCCTCCCCCATATGTAGCGTCAGCCATTCCTGAGCAGACGACTGCCCCCCTCCCGTCTCCCACTCTCACACATACCTCAAATACCACACCCAGCGCCCCTTTTTTACCACACACACAAATGCAGACTGGTACGAATCCGGTGCGTGTTATGTTTTCTGATAACGAACATCAGAGTAAACAAAGTGAAGACATACACACATCAAATGTGACATTAAAGGTGCTAAGTGGGGTTTTACATGCTAAATCAGAAGAATATGAGCAGCTTAGAAGGCAACAGTTAGATTTCCAAGTGAAAGTACAAGAACAGGTACAGCAATTGTCTAATGTGTTAACAGATCAAGTAAAGATGTTGACTGATAGAGTAGAGAGGGCTGAGTATGTTCCTCCAACAGAACAGGAACTAGAATCTGGGAGGGAGGAATCAGAAGAAGAAGAGGAGGAAGATATTGGAAGTGAAGGTAGCAGCTGGAGGAGAGCAAGTAGGGGAAGAAAACAAGGTAAAATGCAAGGTAGGGTTGTTAGGCCTACAATTAGGGCCAGTAACAGTAGAGAAGGTGTATTAATTACTGGTGAGGATCTGGATGTGGAATGGAAGGAAAGGAAAGACAGTAGAAGCAGAAAAGTGAAGTTGGAAAGGAAAGGAAAGTTGAGTAAAAATGAATCTCTTGACAAATATGAGAGGGACTTGAGACGGTTATCAAATCAGCTAGAAACTTCAAGGGCTGAGTTTGACATAAGGATGGGAACAGGTGAGACTGGCCATGAAGAGCCAAGATGTACTAGAACTGGTAGCCCTGTGTCTAGCAGAACTAGGGGGAAACTACAAAGTTGGGACGAACTAGAACCCCTAGTGGACATGAGCGTTACTAATGGACAGAGTAATGAGCTTGGGGTAGGACAATTCCCTGTGATAGTGACAGGAAATGGACGTGATTACGTTCCATGGTCGCACAGAGACATGCAAGCTCTAGCAGAGGACTTACCTCCTCTGTCTAAAGGGGCATCCCCATGGATCAGTACCTTTGAAAAGTTAACGGCAGCGGACACATTAGCCCTAGGGGATATAAGGGCTATCATGAAAAGGACGAGTAATGACTCAACCTGGCAGGCTGTAGAGGTAGCTCTGAGGTTGGGAGCTGTACCAGATGATAGGTTGTTCAATCAACACAGGAATGCAGCATGGGGACAGTTAAGACAATTGTTGCCAGCTTCAGTGGACTATCAAGCACTCAAGGGAATGGCTAGGAAGGAGAATGAGGATCCTAGGGAATTTTTGGAGCGTGCTGCTAGGACTTGGAGATCTTCTACTGGAACTAGACCTGATTGCAATCACACTACACAGACCCTTTTTAGACAAGGAGTAATGGGATGCTTACCAAAGCCTGTACAAGAAAAGCTAGAGGATGTGGTAGGGTTAGATCAGATGGATGAGCAGATGTGGAGCACACAGGTTGTTCATTATTTGACAAAACATGACAGAAAAATTAAAGACTCCGAAGATGTTGATAAAAATGTACTAATGAAACTGAATAAGCGTAAGTTACAGGAGAGCACCAAACAACCAAAGAAGCAGATGGTGTCAAGTGAAACTCCTGAAAGTTGCAGCACTCAAGCAGTAGTGTCGGTGCCTACCCGAAGCCAACCAGTACAGGCCCAAACTGTTGGTCCCTATCAGACTGTACCTCAACAGCCACCCATGCCAACTCCAGTGATCATCTATCAACAGCCAGGAGGAGTCACCTTTCAGAGAGGTCGAAATAAGCCCAATTGGAAGAGTGGTAGACAGGGACAGAGACCAAACGCTGGTGTGGCCTCTGGAAACTGCTTGATCTGCGGATAACCAGGTCACTGGAGGAGAAATTGTCCAATGGCTAATGCTGGCGTCATGAATTATGCCATGCCACAAGCTCTTGCACCGCAAGCACCTCAGCCACCAGCCTTCCAAGTTCCCTCACAGGCCCTACTTCCACAGCAGGTCAGTGCCAACCAGACCCAATTTCAGCCTTATAGGTCATACTGATGGTGCCCAGTGTCCAGCCCCTCACATGGTTGTACCCAAGAACCCATTTTGACATTACAGGTTGAGGGGATTGATGTTGACTTCTTAGTGGATACTGGGGCCACCACATCTGTTTTGATTGACAAAAGGTGGGCCAACAGACTATCCAATAAAACTGTCACAACTACTGGATTCTCGGGTACCAGACAGGTGCAACCATTCACAACTCCTTTGTCAGTACGATTGGGAACTGAAACTGTGTATCATCCTTTTCTATATTCCTCAAATTGTCCAGTTAATTTACTAGGAAGAGACCTGTTGTGTTCTGTTTCTAGCACAATACTTTGCAGCTCTGATGGCACTCTTTCTGTTTATGTAGCCGATTCAGATGGCACACCAGCTAGCCGTATCCTGCTTGTTTCCAGTATTCCTAGTCCTGTCACAACTCTGTGTGATATCTATTGGGCTAAGTTCAACTTACCTGTAACAAAGGCAGACCAAAGTAACCTTCTTTATGTCCTGTCTTTGTGGAAGCCTTGGCTTTCAGCCAGGGTGCCCATGGTACCTCCTATCGATCCGCCACATTGCACTTTCTACTACTGCAGACAACAAGATGAAAGCTACGACCAACACTGGCATGCAGTGGCGGAAGGCCAGCTTACCACCATTCACACTGACTGTCTTATTTTGGGCCCTGAAGGTGTAGCTGCCCATGCTGTCTTAACACCAGAACAAACTGACCTATGGCACTTTAGTTCTGAACAAAACTCACCACATGTTTCCTTGCTTTTGTCCCGTGGTCATGAGGCCAGACAACTAGGTACAATGGTACAAAAGGCCATGTCTTTGGAATTCTTTCCTACGGAGGTTCAAGGACTATCAACTACAAAGGACCAAACATATTGGAAAATTGCTTGTGACTGCACAGACATGAGCAGTTGAACATGAACATGAGCAGTTGGAGAGGTATCACGGCAGGGAACTAACTGACCATTCATCCGCTAGTGATTATCTAGCCACTGTTCCTGAGAAGCTGTGGACCACCCATAAGGTAGATGTAGGCTGTGTCCCACACCATTTGGCCCCAATTCGTCTAAGACCAGATGCCCAAATCATTTGTAAACCACAATACCCGCTGAAGCCAGAAGCTGAGATAGGCATACAGCACACCATTAATGATCTACTGACTTGTGGCGTCTTGATTCCGACCATGTCTGCTTGGAACACACCAATTCTGCCAGTGGCTAAGGCTGGCAAAGACAGGTGTGAATACAGAATGGTCCATGACTTAAGAGCCATAAACAAAGTCACACATACTGAAAACATTACTGTCCCAGACCCCTACAGATCCCTGCAGAATCTGACTCCTGATCATTGTTTCTTCTCTGTGGTAGACTTAGCGAATGCCTTTTTTAGTATTCCCATTCCCAGTGACATTCAGCCAATCTTTGCTTTCACATACAGAAGCCAACAGTACACTTACACCAGATTGCCTCAAGGCTATAAGGATAGCCCGGGCATCTTCAACAAATGTCTGGTGGAAGACCTTTCTGTCTTACTGACACAGAACCTTTTGAGCAGTGACACCGTGTTGATTCAATATGTCGATGACTTACTAATTGCTTGTACTTCTGAAGAGCTCTGTTTACAGGATACTGTTACCATTCTTACTCATTTGGCGAACTTAGGATACAAAGTCAACAAAGCCAAACTGCAGATATGCCGACCTGTCGTGACATTTCTAGGACGGAGGGTTTCCAGCAAGGGTCACTCCCTGACTGCTGACACCAGAGTTTGCATCCTGAATCACCCGAAGCCAACTACCGTAAGTCACCTTCTGTCTTTTCTTGGCTTGACAGGTTATTCCAGGAATTACATTCCTAATTACTCAGGCTTGGTTGCACCTTTGAGGGCTGAAATTACCAGGTTAGGTCAAAGAAACCTAACAGCCAAAGTAGAGTGGACCAAGCCCCTTGAGGCTGCTTTTATTGAATTAAAACAGCAACTGACCTTAGCCAGTGACCTACAACAACCGAAATACTCTGACCCTTTCTATTTGGATGTTTCTGAAAAGAATGGCATTATAAATGCAGTTCTTTTTCAGAAAAGGGGGAGTGGTGTCAGAGCTGTACTCTTGTACCATAGCTCAAGATTGGACCCTGTGGTAACAGGTCAACCAGGTTGTGTCAGATACCTAGCAGCATTGTCCACAGCAATTACCAAAACAACACATTTGGTCATGTGTCATCCTCTTATTGTCAATACAAGTCATGGTGTGACTGCATTTTTGATTTCCACAGCCTTTACCCTGTCAAGAGCGAGAAAAGACAGAATCAATAGTATTCTCACTCAACCTCATATCTCATACACTACAGGGAAAATGGTGAACATGACTGAAGGTCTGAATTCCGACCCTGATGCAGAACCACATTGCTGTGAGCAAATTACACAAAAACTGTTGAAGTGTAGGGAAGATTTGGAAGACACTCCTTTAGAGGACCCTGACTTGACTCTATTCTGTGACGGATGCTGTTACAAAGGGGACAAGGGACTTGTAGCCTTATATGCAGTAGTCAAGCAGACTAATGAGGGTTTCATCCCTGTGGACTCAGGAATCATTGAACAACCAGCGTCTGCCCAATTGGCTGAGTTAGTAGCAATCACCAAAGCATTGGAGAAAGCTGCTGATCAAACAGCTAACATCTACACAGACTCAGCTTATGCCCATTCTGCGTTGCATCTAGATGGGCCACAGTGGATAAGGAGAGGACTAGTGACTGCACAAGGGACACCCATCAAGCATGCAACACAGATTTTTAAGCTGTTGAAAGCAGTAAATAAACCAAAGAGAGTGGCTGTGATTAAGTGTAAGGGTCATTCAAAAGAGCCTGGACTAGTGACACTAGGTAATGATGCAGCAGATCAGGCAGCAAAGAAAGCGGGAGGGTACATTAGCCAAATGGTGGTGTTGGCGTCAGAAAACTTGCCTGAGCTAGAAGAAGAGCAGGTAAGGGAAATGCAGGAAAAGGCAGGAGCATATGAAAAGAACAGCTGGTTAGATAAGGGAGCTAGTGTAGTGGAAAGACTGTGGAAAAGTAAGGAAGGATTGATTGTGGCACCATCACATTTGCTCACACTGTTGATGAAAGAAGCACATGGTCCAACACATGTAGGTACGTCCAACATGCTTGACAGTCTGATGCAAAATTGGTGGCATCCACACATTAGGGATATGGTGAAGAGGTTCGTGATTGACTGTGAGGTGTGTCAGAGCTACAATCCAAAACCAGGGTATAGAGTGACTGCAGGACGGTTTCCTGTCCCTGAAGGACCCTTTAAAGAAATTTGCATCGATTTCACTGATATGGGGATGGAACACCGAGTGAACGGCTATCGTTACATCCTAGTCATGGTAGATAGATTCACTAGGTGGGTTGAAGCAATCCCAGCCAAAAAGGAAGACTCTAAAACGGTGGTGAAATGGTTAAAAACAGAACTAATACCCAGATATGGAGTTCCCACTTTGATTCGTTCAGATAATGGGGTTTATTTTAATAATGCCAAATTGCAGGAGGTGGAAAAAGCTTTGGGGATAACACACAGATTTGGAGCTGTGTACCATCCCCAGTCCCAAGGGCTGGTGGAAAGGGCCAATAACACCATCAAGACTAAACTGGCCAAAACATGTCAAGGCTCCAAATTAAATTGGGTTGAGGCTTTGCCCCTGGTGTTGATGTCCATGAGAGCATCGCCCAGGAGTGACACTCACTTCTCCCCACACCAATTGTTAACTGGCAGACGCATGCCAGGGCCACCTAGAGACAGGGTGGTGAATAAGGCACTGGATTTGTGGGATGAAGAATTGGACAGCTACATGAAAGCCTTAACCAAGCTTATTTCCAGCATTAATCAACAGGTTAGGCCCAAGGACAAGAAGAAGGAGCCAGAACCAGAACCAAAGGTAAAGGTTGGACAGTGGGTAAGAACCAAGGTTCACAAAAGGAAGTGGGACAGCCCAAGGTGGACCGGTCCGTGGCAAGTGACAGAGGTCACCTCACATGCTGTGAAAGTCAAGGGTAAGAAAGGAAATCTGTGGCACCACATCACACATTGTACCCCTGCAGATCCACCAAGCAGAACCTGTGAAGAGACCAGAGAAGACCTGAGCAAGAATCTGCCCCTTTTCTGGCACGAGACGGAATTGCCAGAGAAACACTCAGGCTGGTGGGAAGAGAGATCAGGTGATGTAGTCACTGAAGGAGGTAAGTATATTGCCCATTGTATTGGTACTGATCTTGTTCCAGAAGCCGGAGTTGCAAAACAGATAGGAGAACAACTTGGAGTGAAGGACTTGACAACAGCTCCTGTGGGTAAATGCACAATACACAGTGAAAAGGGAGTGACAGTGTTTAATTTGGTGACTAAAACTCACTCAAAGGACAAACCAACATTGCAGAACTTCATCTTAGCTGTGCAACACCTGGCCGACTTACTTAAAACCTTAAAAGTACCTGAATTAGGCATTCCTAAATTGGGTGGTGGCCTGGACGGACTTGATTGGCGTACAGTCCGACCAATTTTGCAGGCTTTACTAAAGGACACAGGCACTAAGGTTACTATTTTCTATAGGGAATAGAGAACTCACTGCCTGACTAACACAATGCCTTTTCATCCACTAACAGATCCGTTTAATCAGGCTTTAAAACGATCAGGATGTGGATGCATTACCATGACCATTTTGGCAATATTGACCATATTATTGGTGGGTTCAATTTTCCCACTCAGTACAAAGGGGGATCAAGCACTAAAACTAAAACAGGATAACGATAATCTAGCTAGAGTCAGGAGAGCCCGACAGGTACCATCCATAAGGCAAGATGGAAACAACAAGGTAGCAACCATTCCATATGGGAATTCCAGCACTGCAAATATACCGATGAAGGATGATGGGGAAAAGGTAGTAGTGGTGGCAAGAGCAGAGTTGACTTGGAGGGACCAGCTGGCTATTGAAACGGTTTATGAAGAGACCAATACTTGGCTGGAGTAGATAAGGTACACAATAGGGGAACTGGGAGTGAAAAACTGTTTTGTATGTGCGGCAGCAAAACCCACATTAGCTACTCGCCCTGTTAAATCGAAAAACCTGACGTGTCTGACTTCTCTATTCACCGATGAGCCCAGGAATGACACAAATTGTAGGGAGCAGGGTAAACTATTCCCAATCACGGAGCAACCAACTCCCACTAGCGTAAAGGCATACAAAGGTGAGTATATTTGCTTTAAATCAGACAAAACTGGTGAAATAATTAACAGGGGCAATTTCCCTAGGGGTTGGTGCAATGAAACAATTCCCCTAGGGGATGACGGCATATATAATGATTACAAACTGTTCAATCAAACATCTGCAAGAGCTGACCTTTTGTGGTTATGTGGGGACATGAAGGTCAGAAAAAGGCTGTCTGGTGTCTGGAGAGGGGAGTGCGCTTTGGTGTATTTGATTATGCCTTTCAGAATCTATCATCAAGAAGGCGTGAAGGACCCTGCAGATGTGATGAGACATCACCGCCAGACCAGAGAGGTGAAGCCTGGAGGATCTTTTGACAAAACTGTCTGGATAGATGGAATTGGAGTGCCGAGAGGAGTTCCTGATGAGTTCAAGGCTAGAGACCAGATTGCTGCAGGCTTTGAGAGTGTATTCTTCTGGTGGTCCACAATAAACAAAAATGTAGATTGGATTAACTATTTGTATTATAACCAGCAGAGATTTGTGAATTTCACTGTCCAGGCAGTGGAAGGACTTAGAGATCAATTGGACAAAACCTCACTAATGACTGTCCAAAATAGAATGGCACTAGATATGTTGCTGGCAGATAAAGGAGGTGTCTGTCACATGATTGGAACCACCTGCTGCACCTTCATACCCAACAATACTGCCCCAGATGGAACTGTTTCCAGAGCCTTGGAGGGGCTGAAGGCTCTCTCAAAGGAATGGAAAGAGAACTCTGGTATCGAAAATTGGTTCACTAAGTGGATGGAGAATTTCTTTGGCTCATGGAAAGGAGTAATAACGCAATTGGCTATGGCAGTTTGTGTGGGATTGGCTATCCTAGTGGTGTGTGGATGTTTTTGTGTGCCATGCATAAAGACCCTGATTGTGAGATTCATCAACACCGTGATTCAAAAGGGGGCAGCAGCAGGCGAAGTCCAGGAAACTGTACTCTACATGCAAACCGATGGGCCAAAAGAAAACCTAAAGAATGAGGAAGATCAGGAGTACTGGACTTAAACTTCAATGCTGAGTGTTTGTCTGTCTCGTTTGTCAATATTCTTCTGTCTAGATTGCTGATCGATGGACGACACCAAAGGGGGACCCCAAGAAGCAAGAATAGAAGAAAATGTCGTGAATTAATGTTTTGTGTGTATTTAGCTACAATACAACATATATAGGATAAAGGACATATTGATAGTTTAAGTAAATAGTAATGTTAAGTTGCAAAACACATAGGCACATATTTGATTAATGTAACCCTTGCATGATTGGTGATGGTTCAAGCTGTCCAAAAGGAGATCACTGAAATCAAAAGGGGGACCATGGATTTCCTGTCAACAAAAAGATATCATCATCAACACATAAGGGAATTTAGCTTACTTTGAAGATGTAACACATATAGGGAAGTCTCTAAAGGACTATACATTTTGAATTTCTTTCCTATCCGGTCGCTGAAAGGTCCAAGTAAGCTTTGATTGTGTAACTATAGCCTTCTGAAGCTCTTTGTTGAAGTGAATGCAATGTTTTGCATTCAAAGGGGGAATTGTTATAATATAAATTATTATTGGGCATTACAATATTGGTCTAAAAACATTTAGGTATTCAAGGAATGTGATTGGAGTTGTTCCAAACCGCCACGTGGCATAAAACCGGTTAGAACTGGCTGAGTGGAAGCCTGGAACAAAAGGAATACCTTATATGGAGTAGTACTACACCTGGCCACTAGGGGGTGGTGGTAAACTATAAATAAGAGCTGCGCGCTCTACACGTGGTCTGTTGCATCTCTTCACTCAGAGGCTTCAGAACGCAGCTGCTTTGTGACTTGGAGGACGAACCAACCTTTTTCTGAATAAAACTTTTAAAAGGACGTCACCTTGCCTCCTGATCAATTCGGATCGATTCTAACAAAAGATCCACGTTCTAACACTACCACTGGTTAAGTGGCAGATCGAAACGAGCAACTACGTATGCAATTTCTACATGCATTTTCCAATAGAAGTCAAAGACGTTGCAAGTGCAGTCGCCAAACTTGTGATGGAGCACAAGCTACACCAAACTGGTAAACATCATGAGTTGGTGATGAACTTTCTTCTTCAGACTGGTTTTTAAATGAAAGTCAAAGAGAAGGTAAAAGCCTAGATAGCTCAGTCGGTAGAGCATCAGACTTTTAATCTGAGGTTCCAGGGTTCAAGTCCCTGTTTGGGCGAGTTGTTTCTTACTGCATTAGGTGAGCGGTAATGTCCCGTACTACGTGGTTTATTTAGAATGATGAAGAATTTGTACTTTGTGAGATATTTCTAAGTAAAATAGCATGTACTTGATAAGCTTGAAATAATTGCACACTGCATGTGTAACATGTTCTCCACACCAACTAGTTGTTTTAAACAGACTGTAGTATATAGAGGACAGTTTAAATCTATATTTATGTGCAGCCTAATAATGCACTGAGTTTTAGATATTAATACCTACATATTTTATGTTGAATGACATGCATCATAATTTCAGTTCTTGCTTCACAGAGCTGCTTTGTTATTGCTCTGCACTAAACAGTTGGTATATCCTGCACTATTTTGGCTCTTACATAATGCAGCATCAACCCTTAAGTCAGTCTGTCAGTGGTACAAAGTTACGATTTGGTTCAGTTCGTCCTAAAGGCTGCGATAAACGTGAGTACGTGAGCTTAAACACGTTGAACCCCCACTTTATAATGCAGCATCAATGATCTGTTAGTACATTACAATTTACAAAGGGTAAAGGAGAGTTCTTTATACGGGGAATTAGCTCAATTGGTAGAACCCTTGCTTCGCGTGCGGGAGGTAGCGGGATCGATGCCCGCATTCTCCAATGCAGAAACATTATGATCGTTTAAAGGCAACACGTAACATCAGACTCCTTTCGTCATTGCTCACTGAAACGCTGCGTCAAAAATGAGGTCAGTTTTCGCTCTATTTTCATTCATCGTTTAGTTTAAAGACCTTTATTAATTTTTTTAATTGACAAACATGCAATAACTTTGAAACAATCTTGAAACAAATCTTTTCACATTATTATGTATGGTAGAGGGTTAAAGATGTAAATTTGTATTAAGCATGAGCTGTAGCTGCACGCATTCAGTTTCAAACACTGATGCTCGCCTACAAAGCCAAAAATGGACCAGCCCCAAGCTACCATCGTGGTCTAATCAAACCCCGCTCTGTACCACGCAACCTCCGAGCCACTAGTCTCACTCGACTTGAGCCCCCACCCAGGACTAAAGGAAGACAAGCATCAAGGCTCTTCTCTGTTCTAGCACCCAAGTGGTGGAATGAACTTCCTCTGTCTGTCCGAACATCTGAGTCTCTTGCTGTCTTTAAAAAACGATTAAAAACCCACCTTTTTACTAAGCACTTAAGCTGACTTGTACTTATTTACTAAAAAAAATTTTTCCATTTCCAAAAAAAAAAAAAAAAAAAAACCATTTTGGTTCTAACAGGTTTCAGCAGATTTGTGTTCTTTGACTGTTGTTTACTAAAACTTGAGCAATGAAATGTTTACTATGGAAGCACTTCTGTAAGTCGCTCTGGATGAGAGCGTCTGCTAAATGCAGAAAATGTAAATGTAAAACGTTAGAAGTGGAATTCAAACCCACGCCTCCAGGGGAAACTGCAAACTAAACACAGCACCTTAGACCACTCAACCATCCTGACCTGCTTGCAAAGGTCTAATACCAATCCCACAACACCCCCACGTGGACTAAGCTTTGGATGAACTGTTGTATCTTTTCACATTATTATGTATGGTAGAGGGTTAAAGATGTACATTTGTATAAAGCATGAGCTGTCAGAAGTGAGATTCAAACCCACGCCTCAATGAGAGACTGTAACCTGAACGCAGCACCTTAGACCGCATCCTGACTAGCTTGGGTACCGTTGACACCACATCATATATCAATAGAAAGGGAGCCCCATATGAGCACTCCAACTGACCAAATAATGTTTTTGGGTGGACCATTGTTAGCACTGTAACAGCACTAGCCTGTTAGGGTGTGTTTTCTCTGGTATGAGTGTATTAGGTACAGCCTTCTTGTTGGGTTTTTAACTGACTGGATTATTTGTTAATAACTCAAACCCTGTTTGTGCTGGTTGTAGGCTATTTAATCGACCACTAGATGTAGTGTAGTGTGTATTCGTGTTTCCTTAATTTCGTTGTGTTCTCCCTTAATGTAATTGCGTTCCACCTTAAAGAATTTGTGTTGTCTCTTAATATATTCGCGTTTTTCCTTATTGTTGTTGTGTTGTCAGCTTTTGTTTGTTTTGTAAATGTTATTGTGTTTTAACTCAGCGGGCCACCGTAATATAGATGGCATAATATGAATACAGTTAGAAAGTAAAACGATGTCGCATGCTGACCTGTGTGGAATACAACTAATGTATGTAGTACTAAGAAGTGTTCCTTAAGGGTTTTTTTTGGTGTTCTTGCTGGAACTGTTCTACAGGACAACATATGTTAAAGTTTGTAATTCAAGTCACATCCTTGTGAGGGTTAAAGCAATTTGCAGAGCTCGGATAGCTCAGTCGGTAGAGCATCAGACTTTTAATCTGAGGGTCCAGGGTTCAAGTCCCTGTTTGGGTGAGTTGTTCATTACTGCATCAGGTAAGCGGTAATGTCCCGTACAACATGGTTTAATTAGAAAGTTGAAGAATTTGTACTTTGTGAGATGTTATTAAGTGAAATACCATGTACTTGATAAGCTTGAAATAATAGCGCTCTGTGTGTGTAACATGTTCTCCACACCAACTAGTTGTTTCAAACAGACTGTAGTAAATAGAGGACAGTTTAAATCTATTTTCATGTGTAGCCTAATAATGCGCTGAGTTTTAGATATTAATACCCACATATTTTATGTTGCCTTAAAGACTCACTTAAATCCTGATCATAATTTTTGATGCTGCGTTTCATTAAGCGATGCCGCAACGAGTTTCATATTACATGTTACCCTTAAATAATCATAATGTATCTGCACTGGAGAATGCGGGCATCGATCCCGCTACCTCTCACATGCTAAGCGAGCGCTCTACCATTTGAGCTAATTCCCCTTACGATGCTCCCTTGTTCCCATTTTGAAGGTTGTGATATTACTTTAAACTTACCTTTTCTTTTTCATGTAATTACTGATATTTTACTGGATCTCTGCTGATATCTTGTGGGCCATATTGACTAAACAGTGAAATTAATGTTTCCTTGTATAATAAAACCATTATGCTTATTTAGCTTTAATTAGCTTTAATTATTAAAGAGTTAATAAGATAGTGATGGTGAAACTAAAAACCTGTTATTACCGTCACTAAGTGTCTTTACCATCACAAGAAGTTATGTGTTGGTAATGACATGTTGAGGTAATGACAGTTTTTACTTAGGGAAAAAAGTAAACAGCTAGTATACAATGTACTTTACATACATTTAAATAATGTGAACATTTCAATTGTAAAATACTGCTGTAACAATGTAAATAGACGCTGAATAAACATACTTTATGATCAGGATGAATACATGTTTAAATTTCTCACATTTTTAGAGATCAAAAACTAAGGTCCTGGCATCCATGTGGATGTTACTTTGACACGTACCACCTACCTCAGCATTGTTGCAGACCATGTACACCCTTTCATGCAAACTGTATTCTCTGATGGCTGTTGACTCTGAAGAAGTAACTTTGTATAAAGCTTGAGATGTCAGAAGTGGGATACGAACTCACGCCTCCAGGGGAGACTGCAACCTGAACACAGCGCCTTAGACCACTCGGCCATCCTGACATGCTTGCGAGGTCCTAATGCCAATTACCAACAACACCCCCACATGGCCAAAGATTTGTACAAAGTGCTGAATCTTTTCACATTGTTATGTATGTTAGAGGGTTAAAGACATAAATTTGTATAAAGCACTAGCAGTCAGAAGTGGGATTCAAACCCACGCCTCATGGGACACTGTGACCTGAACTTAGCGTTTTAGACCTCATCCTGACTAGCTTGGGTACCATCGACACCACCATTTGTACGAACTGCTTAATCTTTTCACATTATTATGTATGGTAAATTTACTGATTGTAACCCATTTGCTGCACTGTACACTTTGTCACTAGGTTGTAAATCATATATCAATAGAAAGGGAGCCCCATATGAGCACTCCAACTGACCAAATAATGTTTTTGGGTGGACCATTGTTATCACTGTAACGGCACTAGCATGTTAGGGTGTGTTTTCTCTGGTATGAGTGTATTAGGTACAGCCTTCTTTTTGGGTTTTTAACTGACTGGATTATTTATTAAGAACTCAAACCCTGTTTGTGCTTGTTGTAGGCTATTCAATCCTCCATTAGATGGAATAATATGAATACAGTTAATATTGCGTTAGAATCAAGCAATAGAACACGAGAGGGAGTGTGTTATCGCGAATAACATCACGGCTGTGATTCGGTCGCAGCGATAACACATGACCTCAAGCGTTCTATTGCTTTTATACAACAGTTTTTACAAAATAAAGAAAGAAAATAAATCAAAGAAGCCCTGAATTTCATAATAAATATGCTTTAATATTGACAATACCTTCCGCCAAAAAGTAGTTCCACAACGAATATAAAGTTTAACACTACGATCGGGAAAAAGGTCTGTGTCGCCTGCGTGCGCGTTTGTGTGCATGAAGCTTGTCGTTACTGGCAATGCGTCAGCGGAGTAATACAGTTGTGGTGTGAAAAGGCTGTGCTGTTATCACGAATATCAGCACGGTTAGAACGCTTCTCAACCAATCAGATTGTAAGGTCGGAACTAACTGTGGTATAAAGTAAAACGATGTCTGTTTCTATCACAGTTTCATCGCATGCTGACCTCTAGAATACAACTGATGTATGTGTAACAGGTGTTGTTTATTTTTTTAATATATATATATTTTCACTCAAAATCTTCATGTTCTACCCCTTGTAATTTATATTGTTTTAATTGTTGTTACAGAAATGTGTTTAGATAATGTATTTTATGTGGGGTTTTTGTATGTATTTCGGTTAGTTTGCCTCTTGGGGGCGGGGCCGTTACATAGTTTGTTGTGACAGGCCGACTCTCTTCAGTCTAGCTGGAGAGCGACTGAGGAGAGGTTGGTGGAACCTAAGCTCCGTTATAAAAGAAATAGATTAAACTCATAAATACTATGTAAACTGTTTTAAAAGTTATTAAATATGAAGCGAAATGTTTATGTTATTTCTTTAATGGATGTGTGTTGAAGATGTGTTATATTATTTTGTTGAATTAGAGAGTAAAAGTGAGAGGTATTAGCTTGCTATAGCTAACCCTCCCCCCCTTTTCCCGCTTTTTCTATGTGTGTTTTGGGTACAGGCTAGGGTAAAGGTGGGCACGAGGCGAGGTTTCTCACTGATTTTCTTTTTATCTTGTACACATCCAGGTATGTTATGTTTTGTTAATCGCTTCTGTTTTATGTTTTATAAAGTGTTCTGTATAAAATTATAAAATGCTGGTATTAGAAATAGATTATTATATAGATTATTTAAATATTAATATATAATGAATAATATATACGTATTATTGCATATGTTTATTTATATTTTTGTATTTGTAATTATAATATAATATGTGTGTATAAAATGTTATTTTATTCGGGTTTTTATCATTGGAATATTGTATCTGATAATACTTCAGTCTAGCTGGAGAGCGACTGAGGAGAGGCTAGGGTAAAGGTGGGCACGAGGCGAGGTTTCTCACTGATTTTCTTTTTATCTTGTACACATCCAGATTCATCACACCTAGTCAATAAATATATGTCTGATACCGGCAGCAGTGGTCTGTGGGTCTTCTTTCCTCTTATAAATAAATAAATCACAACGCAGAGGTGGCGTGACCGGTTCCTCATCTTCATTGCAAAGTGGACCGGTTACATTGGTGCCGTGACCCGGATTCTTCAGAAGGATCAACGCCAGCTTGACCACCGAGAGTTGCTGCATTCTTCATTTACCATCATAGAGACTGGTTTGAACTTTTTTTTTTTTCTTTACACTTCATTTCACACGGACTTAAGAAAAAAAAATAAGAGAAGGATCTTTTTTTTATTGATTTACAATAAGAATTGTGACATCTAAGCTGTAAACATGTCATGTACCTATGTGTTAGTAGATGAGAGTGATGTGCATTATGATGATGTAGAACTTGGTCCCGTAAGGACAGAAGCTCAAGGGGGGATAGTTCAGACATCAGAGGCTAGAGAGTTATTTGGTTCTCCAGTATGTAGTTCAACTCGTATGCCTGCTAGTCATCAGCCTTCTGACCCCAATATGAGTTCTCCAGATTTAAGTAATCTTATCACTCAGCTAGCTCAACAGATAGGCCAGTCTATAACTGCTCAGTTACAGAAAGGTAGTGAGACAAAAGAAGTGAATGCTGAGAGTACAAATTTAAAACAGTCTCTAACTGACTCACGTACACTTAATTTAACAGGTGTAAAACTGGTAATTCAGTCAGATGTAAAAGAACCTCTTAGTTTTCATGGGGATGGGTCTGATAAGTTATCAGTTCATGAGTGGGAGGAACAAATGAAAATGTACTTAAGGAAAAGGGGTATACCAATAGAAGAACAAGCTCAGGAGCTTTTGTCAAGGTTGGCAGGGAAAGCTAAAGATGTGATTAAAATCTCTCTTCGCAGCAATTCCTTCTTAAAACCTAGTGAGAACCCAAACGTGATCATTGATATATTGAAACAGCATTTCAGTGAGTTAACCTATTCCACAATGCCCCTTGCTGACTTTTATAATACATTACCCATAGCTGGAGAAAGTGCTATGGACTACTGGATCCGTCTGCACAAAGCCGTTGATGTCGCTGTTGAGTGTTTGGAGAGGCAGGGTCGAAAGCTGGAAGATTCCGGTAAAGAGGTGATCATGATGTTTGTAAAACATTGCCCTGACCCCGCCTTGTCTGCCATTTTGAAATTTAAAACAGCTGATAAGTGGACAGCAAGTGAAATTCAGGAACGGCTTGATGTTATTCGAACTGAGTGCAGAGCACAACAGCTGAAAGCCAGGCAAGAACACACTGCCACAGGGAGATGTGTAACAGTGCACTCACAGACATCAGTTCCAGGCAAGCCCGAAACACCAAGTAACGTGGTGAGTACCCCACAGCAAACCGAGGTGGCAGCTGGAGTTACTGTACCGACTGGTGATGATAGCATTCAAACTCTCATTGGCCTTCTTGACCATGTTTTAAAACAAAATAACCAAATGACAACAAATGCGTCATACTTCCCTCCTCAGCATCAGCAATTCCGAAAGCCATGTAGAGTCTGCCAGGCGACAGAACATTCTACCACCATGCACTGTAGATGGGATGGGTTGTGTTTGGCATGTTTACAACCAGGACACTGGAAGAGGGACTGTAAAAAACGCAAACCAGAATTTGTTGATCGAAATGGACAAACGTCACACGGACAGCAGCCTTTAAACGAATAAGCCTACATTTGGAGAGGGGACATGTAGGCGGAGACAATCATACCCTCTATGGAACTGACAGTGATGCTTTGGAGCAACGGTATGTGAACATGTGCGCATTGATTCCTAAAGGCGTTCAGGTGGTTGTGCAGAATTCTCAAAGGGTTGAACCATTTAGTGAGCTGTTTTGTACTTCTGTCATTGTAAATGAAAAGTTCCATGTGAAGGGCATGATTGATTCTGGTTCAATGGCTTGCACACTAAGTGAAGAGATAGAACAAAAGATGCTCAATGAGAATATAATTTTCAAAGATCAACAATCAGATGAACAGGTTATCCTTGTTGGCTGCGGAGGTCATCAAACACGCCCAAAATGTGTATATGAGATGGAACTCAAAGTTTATGGTCTGAGCTGTATTGTTCCGGTTCTTGTGGTCCCTGGGCAGAAGGATGACTTAATTATTGGCTCTAATGTAATAAAGTATATTATGCGACACCTGAAGGGAAGTGATGATTATTGGAGGTTGGTTTCCCAGAATAATGATCAGTCATGCAGTGATGCCAGCCATTTCCTTGACATGATGACCGGTTTGTCCAGATGGCGGGAGAAAGAAACACCAACCAAAATTGGTACAGTTAAACTGACTCAAGCTGTCACTCTTCTTGCTAAACAGGAACACCTTGTGTTTGGTAAGCTGCCTGCTGATGCACCCGTTTCTCTTGGAAGCACTGTGGTTGTTGAGCCCACTTCATCAAAGTCAATGCCACGAAACATCATGGTTGGTCGTATCATTACATCCATGTGGGGCGATCGGTGGATTCCGATGAAAGTCATTAATCTTTCTGACAAGCCTATCACATTAAAGATAAACTGCAAATTGGCAGATGTTTCACCATGTTTAGCCACCGAAGACTTCACACTGTTCCAGAACACCAGTTCAGCCAAAAATGTCCCGTTAGAATCCAGTGCTGTTACAAGCTCCGGAGATGTGAAAAAGAGGCTCGAGGAAGCTGGTCTAAAGGATATTGACATAGAGTCATGCCAAGTCAGTGATTCTACAAAGCAGGACTTTTCAAAGCTTCTCCTTAATTACCATGATGTGTTCTCCAAACATGCCTTGGATTGTGGTGAAGCACGAGGGTTCACCCATCGTATCCGTTTGGTGGATGAACGGCCATTTCGCCTTCCGTACAGAAGGGTTCCCCCTGCTCATTACCAGAAATTGCGGCAGGTCTTAACAGAAATGGAGGAACAAGGAATAATACGGAAGTCTGTCAGTGAATATGCTTCTCCGTTGGTAATGGTCTGGAAGAGGGATGGCTCTCTGAGAATATGCACAGATTTTCGATGGCTTAACGCTCGTACCCTAAAGGACGCACACCCCTTACCACATCAGTCAGATTGTTTGGCAGCTTTAGGTGGTAACACTTATTTTAGCACTATGGACTTGACATCTGGCTTCTATAACATCCCTATGCATGAAGAAGATAAAAAGTACACAGCATTTACCACACCACTGGGCTTGCATGAGTACAACCGCATGCCACAGGGGCTTTGTAACAGTCCAGCCTCGTTTATGCGAATGATGTTAAGCATATTTGGCGATTTAAACTTTAGCAGTCTGTTATGCTATTTGGATGATCTGCTGGTTTTTTCATCCACAGAAAAAGAGGCATTGGAGAGACTGGAAGTAGTCTTTCAAAGACTTCGCCAGCACAATCTAAAGTTAAGCCAGAAAAAGTGTCATTTCATGCGTAAGTCTGTCAGGTTTTTGGGACACATTATCAGTGGTAAAGGAGTGGCTGTGGACCCTGAAAAGGTTAGTGCGATATCCGAAATTTCCACAGCTGATCTCATGGAGCAGGATGGTGTTACTCCATCTGTTAAAAGAATCAGATCTTTCCTGGGGATGGTATTTTATTATCAACACTTCATTCCAAACTGCTCTGCTATTGCAAAACCTCTCTTTGCCTTGACTGCTGGACAGAAAAGGAGAAATGTGAGAAAGCCAGCAACTCGAGTTGGTACCTTCAGAAGGCTAAAACCCGATGATTGGACTCCTGAATGTATCCAGGCTGTCGAAGTTCTTAAAGACAAGCTGTTGCATTGCGCTGTCTTGGCACACCCAGATTTTTCTAGACCTCTGATTTTATCCGTTGATGCTTCCTTGGACGGATTGGGTGCTGTTCTCTCACAAATACCACCGGGTGAGACCAAAGCCAGACCCATTGCCTTCGCTAGCAAAACCCTCAGCGCCTCACAGAAAAGATACCCAGCTCATCGCTTGGAGTTCCTAGCTTTGAAATGGAGTATTTGTGAAAAATTTAGCCACTGGCTCAAGGGACATGAGTTTTCTGTATGGACAGATAACAACCCGTTGACTTATATAATGACGAAACCTAAACTCGACGCATGCGAACAACGTTGGGTTGCTAAGCTGGCCCCTTACACGTTCGACATAAAGCACATTCCAGGCAGCCAAAACGTTGTAGCTGATGCCCTCAGCCGGGACCCTTTTGCCAAGACTATAGGTCACAGACTCCTTAATGAGCAGTACAACCATCTCCTATGTGAAACCAAAGGTGTCAGCGAAGATGGAGTCCAAGATACATTCCGATTGAAAGTGCAGTGTCACCAAGCAAAGTCACCTTTCATGTCAGTCTCGAGCTTCCAAGCTGTTCCTTTCTCAAACTCATTTAGTGCAGAGAATGTACAGGCCCTTTATGAATCTTGCAGTAGTTGTGAAATAGCAGAGGAGACCCGTGCTGTGCAATTGGTCCAGTCAGTTCAGCAGTTCATAATGGCTGGTCCAAACACACTCCCCGCACTTTCCTTACAGGAACTTCAGCAACACCAAGAACAAGACCCGACCATATCCTCAATTCTTTCATTTGTCATACGCAAAAGACGTCCTTCCAGACGAGAGAAAGCCAAACTCTCTTCAACTGCTCTCGGTCTAGCTAAGCAATGGGAGAAGCTTCGAATTCAAGAGGGCATATTATACCGTTTATCCAAGAACCCCTTAAGTAAGCATAACAGATATCAGTACATCCTTCCACGAAGCTTAAGGGATAAAGCATTAAGTGGCATCCATGATTTGGCAGGGCATCAAGGGCAGGTGAGAACGCTTCAGTTGGCAAGGCAGCGGTTCTATTGGCCAAGGATGGAACAAGATATCCAGCAGTATGTCAAGTGTTGCAAAAGGTGTATTCTTGCCAAAACCCCAGAACCATCCGCTAGAGCTCCACTTGAGAGCATACAAACATCTGCACCCATGGAACTGGTATGTTTGGACTTCTGGTGTGCCGAGGATAGTAAGCAGCGATCAGTCGACGTATTAGTGGTCACAGATCATTTTACTAAACTGGCTCACGCCTTCCCGTGCACGAATCAAACAGCCAAACAAGTAGCCAGAAAATTATGGGACCATGTCTTTTGTGTATATGGCTTTCCTCAGCGTATACATACTGATCAAGGAGCCAATTTTGAGAGTGACCTGATTGCTGAACTGCTAAAGTTGTCTGGTGTTGCAAAGTCACATACCACAGCATACCATCCGATGGGAAATGGATGCACTGAAAGGTTTAACCGTACTCTTGGTAACATGCTGCGTTCCTTGCCTTTAAAAGCTAAACACCAATGGCCTCAGCAGATCCAAACCTTGACTTTTGCATATAACGCCACTGTCCATGAGACAACAGGTTTTGCCCCATTCCAGTTGATGTTTGGGCGAGTTCCACGACTTCCAGTGGATGTGACGTTTCACCATGCCCTCAGAGATCCTGTTGTTGTTGAGTATGATGCCTATGTGAAGACTCTAATGTCTTATCTCCGTGAAGCATCAGAAATCGCACAGCAGCATGCCTCCAAAGAGCAAAAGAGGCAAGCACAGGGTTACAACAAGAGAGTGAAAGGCACTTACCTAAATGTTGGGAACCGTGTGTTGGTGGCTAACAAAGGGGAGCGGGGTAAGAAGAAGCTTGCAGACCGCTGGGAAGCAACAGTGTATACCATTGTTGATCGGAATCCAACAACGCACACCTACAAATTGCAGGGTGAAAATGGCACTAGAAAAGTGGTACATCGCAACCTATTGTTGGATGTCAGTTACTTGCCTTTTCCCCTTGATGGCAATGAAAGTGAAGTGACCTCAACTTGTGGTTTAGAGAGTCTGGAAAATAGTGACGTTGGCTCGCAGTCTTCGAATATGATTGATTCTCTAGGAGAGCAGAATGTTGAGGACAGAACAAGCCTTTGGGTGTGTGGAGGGTCAGACCACCTCCAAGAACAAAAGTCCTGGTGTGAGACTGTGTTAAGTCAGGATGACCAAGAGATGTTAGGACAGACCCATAGTATGTGTGATGAGTTTTCTGATGGTGAAAGTTTGACAAATAACGCTGACTCAGAAAATAAGGACAGTGAATGTAGTGTTCCCGACACAGACTCTAGAGACTCGCCTAAGTCAGACTCAAGAATTATTCCTGATCAGTTAGGACCTAGTCAGCAAACAGACCAGGAAACTCAAGCTGCAGAAAATACAAACTGTCAGGTCACACGGACTGGTAGGGTAGTCAAAAAGGTCAATCGTTTAATTGAAACAATGGCCCAAAAACAGTTCAGTTTAAAGTCACTGAAAAATTCAATGAGTAAGAAATCCCAGTCTTTACTTACATTGTTTTAAAAAGAAATAGAAAATGGGTTATTTTATTGTAAGTTGAATTTCGATTCGTATTTGTTTTAATAGATTGGTGTATTAGTGAATAATCTGCAGACTTAAAAAAAAAAAAAAATGGTATGGTGTACACGGCATCATACTATTCTAGGAAGTTAGTTAAGGCCTGATCACCCTTAAAAATCTTCTTAACCCTCAAAGAAAAGGGGTTGCACTCATTGCAGAATGCAGAGCAGATTTCATAGGAATGTATGCCAGATCCATTATGAGTAGTTTTTTTTGCACTTTAGAAGATTTTGGTGAATTCTGTCAGGGGAGAATGTAACAGGTGTTGTTTATTTTTTTAATATATATATATTTTCACTCAAAATCTTCATGTTCTACCCCTTGTAATTTATATTGTTTTAATTGTTGTTACAGAAATGTGTTTAGATAATGTATTTTATGTGGGGTTTTTGTATGTATTTCGGTTAGTTTGCCTCTTGGGGGCGGGGCCGTTACATAGTTTGTTGTGACAGGCCGACTCTCTTCAGTCTAGCTGGAGAGCGACTGAGGAGAGGTTGGTGGAACCTAAGCTCCGTTATAAAAGAAATAGATTAAACTCATAAATACTATGTAAACTGTTTTAAAAGTTATTAAATATGAAGCGAAATGTTTATGTTATTTCTTTAATGGATGTGTGTTGAAGATGTGTTATATTATTTTGTTGAATTAGAGAGTAAAAGTGAGAGGTATTAGCTTGCTATAGCTAACCCTCCCCCCCTTTTCCCGCTTTTTCTATGTGTGTTTTGGGTACAGGCTAGGGTAAAGGTGGGCACGAGGCGAGGTTTCTCACTGATTTTCTTTTTATCTTGTACACATCCAGGTATGTTATGTTTTGTTAATCGCTTCTGTTTTATGTTTTATAAAGTGTTCTGTATAAAATTATAAAATGCTGGTATTAGAAATAGATTATTATATAGATTATTTAAATATTAATATATAATGAATAATATATACGTATTATTGCATATGTTTATTTATATTTTTGTATTTGTAATTATAATATAATATGTGTGTATAAAATGTTATTTTATTCGGGTTTTTATCATTGGAATATTGTATCTGATAATACTTCAGTCTAGCTGGAGAGTGACTGAGGAGAGGCTAGGGTAAAGGTGGGCACGAGGCGAGGTTTCTCACTGATTTTCTTTTTATCTTGTACACATCCAGATTCATCACACCTAGTCAATAAATATATGTCTGATACCGGCAGCAGTGGTCTGTGGGTCTTCTTTCCTCTTATAAATAAATAAATCACAACGCAGAGGTGGCGTGACCGGTTCCTCATCCTCATTGCAAAGTGGACCGGTTACATATGTAGCACTAAGAAGTGTTTCTTAAGGATTCTTTTTGTGTTCTTGGTAGAACTGTTGCTACTTGAAGAACCCTTTAGTAGAATTCAAGGTTCTTTGCTAACTAAATTTGATTTTTATGGATTTTTTTTTCTCTTGCCACATATAAATGCACATAACATTTTAATGACTGGAAAACAATCGTGCAAAATTCTCCACCAGAGATGTTTTTCTTTGTGTGTAAACAGCAACAGCCTTCACCTTTAAAGCACCTTTAAAACCCCCTTTAGCCTTTTGTAAATTGTAATGTACTATCAGAGCGTTGATGCTGCATTATAAAGTGAGGGTGCAACGTGTTTAAGCTCACATACTGTTTTCTGTATTATACCTTGCTTTTAAACCATCACAGACTCTATTTATCGCAGCCTTGAGGACGATCTAAACACAATCAAAACTGTCTTTGTACCACTGATAGACTGACTTAAGGGTTGATGCTGCATTTTAAAGGGAATGTCGTGAGTTTCAGCTGTTCATCTTCTATGAAGCAGTTTCACCAGAAGAAAAACCATTAAAAAGTCACGTACCTCTACTTTAACAAAAAGTCGTTTCAGATAAAACTCCGAGACATTTCAAAATTGGAGAATTATAAGTTATTGTGTGTTTGTGTAGCCCAATTAAAATTTGGAGATTACTAATATTTTGTTTATGTTCATTTATAACTCGTAAATAAGTTGTTCTTATTTGTTCTGTAAATAATGTTCTGGTTGTTTTATGCTGTTTAAAGTAAAGTGTATGTATAGCCCTCCCTTGATTTACTTTTAAGCCAATCAGCATGAACTGTCACAGGTCGGGAAAAGAGCGGGAGAAAGTGGGTGGAAAAGAAGAAAAAAGTGTCATGTAAGCGGGTAAAACACCTGTTTAGGATTTATCTCTCTTGATGCGTTAAGACAAACGGACAGTGAGTCTTATATTAACATCTTGCAGTCGATTAGTGACATTGTTTATGCTGTATCAGCCGTGAACTTCGTCTCTTGAGTTTACGCGCATGGACATTGAAGGCAGTACGCTTCCTCAGCAGCTGTGATGATTACAGTGGATTAAAAGCATCGGATAAACTCTGATTGTTTCATCCAAGATCAAAAGGAAAAAGACTGGTGGATTTTTTCTGTTTCATCCATGTAAACAAAGAACGTGAACAGCTCCACCACAACCGACCAAATATACTTCGTGATCTGTGCTGATTGGGACTATTAGGTTGGATCAGGCCTGCAACGGTAATTTTGGGTACCCTTTTTTTAGTTAGTTATTTACCTAACTTAGGAGAGATTGATAATGTTTTGAATATTACTGATGGTAATTTGAGTGAATCTGTATTATAACATTTTTGTAAAATATATTGGGGTTTGATGATTGTGTAAATGAGTAAATAGTTAATTTGTTTAAGTATTATTAACGTATACAAGTTTGGTATGTGAGTCAGGGATAACGTTAATACAGCTACTGTAAATGGTGTTAGTCGCAGGTTTTTTTGTGCAATGTTAGTACCACATATATATAGGGTAATTGAAGTAGTTTTTTCGGTTTAAATAAGAGTATAGCTTAAATATAAAATAACCGTAAGTACTGATAAGTAGTGGCCCTTTTAAATCCTTACATTACCACAAAGAAAGAGATTTCTTAAACAAATAAAAGAAGTCGGGGAGCGCTTTCCAAATACAGCCAGGGGTGCTAGGGGGCGCTACATTTGTCAATTTAAACAAGTCAAAAAAGGTCTTTAAACCAAACGATTTGAGTAAAAATAGAGCATAACTGTCACTGTAGAACTTACAGACTGACCTAATGTTTGATGCAGCGTTTCAGTGAGCAACGACTTTTATATTATGTGTTGCCTTTAAGTGATCATAGTGTTTCGGCATTGGAGAATGTGGGCATCGATCCCACTACCTCTCGCATGCTAAGCGAGCGCTCTACCATTTGAGCTAATTCCCCTTACACAAAACCTTCTTTTAGGATTTGTAAATTGTAATGTACTAACAGAGCGTTGATGCTGCATTATAAAGTGAGGGTGCAACGTGTTTAAGCTCACGTACTCTTTTCTATATTATGCGTTGTTTTTAAACCATCACAGACTCAGTTTATTTAAAACGTTGATCTTAGCCTTTAGGACGAACAATGTGAGGTCTTTTATAAAGTGCATTTTTTCTTTGATTTTGTTGGACCTGTAGGAGATTGTCCTGTTCTTGTTGCAGCTCTGCTGGAGGGTTATTTTCTTGGTGTTTGTGGTGGTGGTGGTGGTGGGGTCTTTGTTCCCATTTTGGTTTATTTAGTAAATGATGTACTTTACATCCATTTAAATAATCTGAACATTTCCATTTTTGTCGTAAAATACTGCTGTAACAATGTAAATGGACGCTGAATAAACATACTTAAATGGATATTTAAGTATTTAAGTACATATTTAAATGCATGTAAAGTACATCATATACTAAATAAACCAAAATGGGAACAAAGACCCCACCACCACCACCACCACAAACACCAAAAAAATTACCCTCCAGCAGAGCTGCAACAATAAACAGAACAAGATCAGGATGAATACATGATTCAGTTTCTCAGAGATCAAAAGCCTGGGTCCTGGCATCCATGTGGATGTTACTTTGACACGTACCACCTACCTCAGCATTGTTGCAGACCATGTACACCCTTTGATGAAAACTGTATTCCCTGATGGCTGTGTCCTCTAAAGAAGTAGATTTGTTTAAATCATGAGCTGTCAGAAGTGGGATTCGAACCCATAAACTGCTTAACCTTTTCACATTATTATGTATTGTAAATGTACTGACTGTAACCCATCTGCTGCACTGTACACTTTGTCACTAGGCTGTAAACCAAAAATCAATGGAAAGGGAGCCCCATATGAGATCTCCAACTGACCAAATAATGTTTTTGGGTGGACCATTCTTAGCACTGTAACGGCACTAGCATGTTAGGGTGTGTTTTCTCTAGTCTGAGTGTATTAGGTACAGCCTTCTTGTTGGGGTTTTAACTGACTGGATTATTTATTAAGATTAATAATTATTCATTAAGAACTCAAACCCTGTTTGTGCTCGTTGTAGGCTATTCAATTGTCCACTAGATGACATAATATGAATACAGTTAGAAAGTAAAACGATGTCTGTTTCGAGCAAAGTTTCATCGCATGCTGACCTGTGTGGAATACAACTGATGTATGTAGCACTAAGAAGTGTTTCTTAAGGGTTCTTTTAGGTGTTCTTGGTAGAACTGTTTCTACTTGAAGGACCATTTAGTATAATTTAAGGTTCTCTGCTAACTCAATTTGATTTTTATGGATTTTTTTATTTTGCCACATATAAATGCACATAACATTTTAATGAAAAGCAACGCATAATATAGAAAAGAGTACGTGAGCTTAAACATGTTGCACCCTCACTTTATAATGCAGCATTAACACTCTGTTAGTACATTACAATTTACAAAGGGTAAAGGAAAGTTTTGTGTAAGGGGAATTAGCTCAAATGGTAGAGTGCTCGCTTAGCATGCGAGAGGTAGTGGGATCGATGCCCACATTCTCCAGTACACAAACATTATGATCATTTTGCAATCTGAAAAGATGAAATTAGGGTAAAATTCGTTGCAGCATCAACCATAAGGCTAGTCTGTCCGTGTTACAATGTCAGTAACGCCCTATTTACGCTCAAACAGTTTTGTTTACATACCTTTTTTGTTTTGTTTTGACAGAAACGCATAAACTTATAATTTTTTATAATGTTTTATTATTTGATACTGTTACAATTGATACATTATAAAGTATTGTACATATTTAAGTTCGGTGGCATAATTGGCTTGCTTTTAAAAACGACCACAGTGCGCCATCTACTGGCCATTCTTGGTACGTCTTGTTAAAACGTAGCCAATGGAAAACTGGTGCCCACACTTCTGTGGCTTGGGATCTACTATTTCAGTCAACAGGTCATCGGGATCTACTTTTTAAAAAGGTTGGTCTCATCATTTTTCAAGAATGCTTTAAAGCTTTTTTAAATGCGCTTCATTTGCCTGTATTGATATTCAGCATTACAGGGCAAGCGTGGGTCCAGTGTCACGAACACTGGGCTCAAGACAAAAATACACCCTGGACAGGGCGCGTCAAACCATCGCAAAGCATCACACACTAATTTATCCACTCACTCACACATACAGGTGCAATTTAGAGCAGCAATTACACCTACTGGCACATTTTCAAACCCGCAGGAAAGCCACGCATACATGGTGAGTATACACCGATTAGCCATAACATTAAAACCACCTCCTTGTTTCTACACTCACTGTCCATTTGATCAGCTCCACCATATAGAAGCACTTTGTAGTTCTACAATTACTGACTGTAATCCATCTGTTTCTCTATATTATATTATTCGTCCCTAATAGAGAAAAATAAAAACAATCCCAGATTCCTTTTCGAGACAGTGTCCAAATTAACTAAAAACGTCAATGAAACTGAATCTAATATACCGCCTGACTGTACCAGCGATGATTTTTTAAAATTCTTTAATGACAAGATAGAAAAAATACGACTTCAGAGTCAAAGTGTGTCACTTGCCAATGTTAAGTATGGACTCACTCCGAGCAGCATTGGTGATAATAGTAACGAGTTAATCCAACTAAATTCCTTTAATCCAATCTCCCAAAATGAACTAACTATGTTGATTAAATCATCAAAGTCATCATCGTGTATACTCGATCCTGTTCCAACTCGTTTACTTAAAGATTTACTCCCAGCTATTGTAGAGCCCCTGCTTACATTAATCAATGCATCCCTTAGCCTTGGGTACGTACCTAAATTGTTTAAAAGTGCCGTTATTAAACCCCTGATTAAAAAACCTAATCTTGATCCACATGTTTTATCTAATTATAGGCCAATTTCAAACCTTCCTTTTGTCTTTAAAATATTAGAAAAAGATGTTTCCAAACAATTGTGTTCTTATTTGAATGAAAATTGTATTCATGAAAAATTTCAATCAGGATTTAGACCCAATCATAGTACCGAAACCGCATTAATTAGAGTAGTTAACGAGTTGTTAATGTCTTCTGATAATAGATGTGTCTCTTTTCTTGTTCTATTAGATCTTAGTGCAGCGTTTGATACGGTCGATCATAAAATTTTACTGGATAGGCTAGAAAATACAGTAGGTGTTGTAGTATTAATTGGATTAAAATAATGATCGATTAATTAATTAGATAATTAATTAATTATATAATTAATAGCCTTTATAACGAAGCACCACCAGCGATTTTGGATTTAAAGGTTGACCGCTGGGAACCTAAGTTTTAATATATCATACATAAACAAGTCTCTTTCCTCTGATTGTAAGTTCTTTTAAATGGACTATTCCTCGCCTCAAAGCAATTAAAAACACTGTGCCAAGTTGCATAAAACGATAATGTTTATTAAAAGAACAATAAAACTAAGAATACAATGATTACTACCTAAATACCTAAAGATTCATGCATACATTGTTAGATGGACTACTATATAAAATTAGTTTGAGATTTACGATGGGATGATGGAAGGAAACCCTTCTAAGATCTAATTAAAGAGTATACGAAAATAGTGTAACGAACAGAACATTTGTAGTGAAACCCAACTTTTTTTAACAAGAGCACATAAACCGTGTCACCTGGAGCCGTAAGCCGTAGGAGGAAGAAGCGGAATACCCCAGTTTAGATCACCTCGCCGCCGGTCGTCTTGGTTGATTCTATTTCGGCCTTGGATCCGTAGAACACTTGCGGTCCTAACGTCTCTCCACCGACGAATCTCGAACACACACGCGTACAGAAGGTGTCCGTTGGGGCCAAATGATGCTCCTTGCTGAGTCTCTCCACAGGTACGGCTCTTCCGGTCACCACGAGTTGTGTTATTCGCTCAAAAAGGTTGGATTCCTACATGCGGTCGAATAAGGACTTTGTTTGTCCAAGCACGAAACTTTGTTTAACCCAAACTTGCGAATGCTAATGATTAGCAGGCATGCTACCATGCAGTTTTCTCTGAGGCCTGGTTGACCTCTTTCTCCAATTACTCCATCTTCTCCTTGT
Source organism: Trichomycterus rosablanca (assembly GCF_030014385.1). NCBI lineage: Eukaryota > Metazoa > Chordata > Actinopteri > Siluriformes > Trichomycteridae > Trichomycterus > Trichomycterus rosablanca. The sequence goes on along the minus strand of NC_085997.1, from coordinate 8,493,498 downwards.
TCTTGGAAAACTTTCTCTCTTCTTTTTTTAACAAAGGCCCGCCTTGGGTTTTTAAACCTCTCAAAGAAGGGCGGAGTTACCTAAGGCAGAGCCAATAAGTTTAAATTTCTCTTTGAGGTCATGTGGCGACAGGGCTCCTCCCACCATGTACTTTTAACTACTGACAACCAGCAGGTGGCGCTAAGATACAACAATACATGAGTTGATTAAGTTTACAAATTAAGTTTGTAAAAGTTAGATCTTTGTGGAAGTTTTCTAACTCAACTCTTAATAGTACCTAAAATTATACAAGAAAATCTTAAGTCATTCATGGATTATGCCAGTACCACATACAAAAAAATCACACACATTGAATCAAAGCATACAGTATGGGTCTTCACATCTTTAACACTGGTATGAGGTCCATGAAGAGTAAATAGAACAAACGAAGCCACACGTCACTTGTATCATAACACATACAAATTTGTCAAAGTAATTGTAAGAAGGTCCTTTGGTTAGAATGAACTTATTTTAGTTCATTTTCCATATTGTTCCAGTCTCTGAATTCCAGTGTGTGTGGGTGTGTGTGTGTGGACACACATTGTCTCGGGCCTCTGGACTCGTAAAAGTGGCTTTATGTCTTTAGCATCCTTTAAGTGTAAACAATCAGGGTTTAATGGTGGCATTTGGCCAGACTTGCCGGCACCCGAAAGCTGACCTTAATGCCCCGGTCTGCTTAAGGCCACAGATTACCTTGGCAATTATAGAGCTCTGATCAGTCATAAAAGATCCCCTGGGGAGTAATGGTCCAGGTCACAAAGGCCTTTTATGGTTCCCTCTGGGGTTGTAAACTCGGAGACATTCCCAGGGGGAACGTCACAAACAGTCTCTGGAGATAAACCGTCACTGGAGATCTCAATATGCAGAGAAATTGAAGACAATGTTCAGTTTTAATCCAGTAATAAGTCTTTCAATCACGTTTCCGCTACATATTCCCCCCTTCGATCCATTGATTGGCCCAACATCCATCATTGGAACGCACCATGCGGAAATGGCTGTGGAGATGAGGCGTTTATGTAACACAATTCACATGCTCATGTCAAACTGTGGGTTTCACATTGAATTTAGCGTGAATCTAACACCGTAAGGTTTGTTTCCACTAGTAGGTAGATGAACTGACCTATTGTTAAGGTGGTATCAGAGCTTAAGGTTATGATTAGCTAGACTCCTAAATCTTAAACGGTTATTAATACGAGTGTCGTCAGTCGAAGCAACGTTTGGGTTTTGGGCTTCCCAACCTAAACACGTGATAATTTCAAAATTTTAATTCTACAGTATGTTAAAGGAGATCAGATCATTGCATTTCACGTGCTATGCCAGACATTAACCTGTTTAGGAGTTGAGTGTGAGCATAATTCGCTGGTACTACCAAAACGAGTGAATTTACTGCTTGCCTATTTTCTTTAAGGCAAAACTGTGGACACTAATCATTAGAACTCTGCCACATATGGTTTGTTTAGCGTTTGCAGCTGTGCTATTCGTTGGAACAACTGAAGTCGAAGATTCAAAATTTCTGCCCGCAAATATGAAGCGTACGATTCGATGGTGGCTAAAGGAGTGGTGTTTATGATTTAAGTGTTCGACCAGAAGTAATTCCTATGACGAAGGCTGCTCTTAGCAGACTAAAAGGTCAAAAACAAACCCCAATGCCACCTATTGGAGAAGGTGGGTATAATTAAACATTGGCCAATTGCGGTACCATTACCTCCATACAGTAGGAGTATAAACTTAACCCCCCTTAGTTAGAACAGGTTCTTGGGACACCGTGAAGCTAGCACAACAAAGTTACTAGAAGATATAGAAAGCAAGACAAACACAACAACTAAGGTATACTGACCCTAATGGGCTACACACCTGTGGCCTAATCGACACTCTGAAGTGTCAGGCCTTAAATGGTTGCTTTAAAACCTAATTGGGACGCGGATGTCCCCCCCTAGTCCCATCGAGGTATCAGTCGGCTTAATGTTGTCACATTCGAACACTGGCTCTACCTGATCGAAACAGAACTCACAAACTGAGTTTTTCGCACCATGCCTGTGTCCCCTCGCTGGCAGAGAAAAGACATCGTACTGTTTCTTGTTCCTTCCTCTATCGTATGGTGCCTTTTGGCCGGGGCATGCACTTGTGTCTACAGAGATAGCCATTTTGCATGCCGGTACGTTAGTCACATATTGGCAGGTAGCATTGCTACTGGTGACGCTCACATCGCCTGATTGATAGGGGACCATACTGGGACCATCAGGTGCTTTATCAATAGCCTGAACTAAGTGGTCCTGAGGCTCCAGATCTAGGGGTCGAGGGATGGGCAGCGGGTTGCGGACCTGTGCCCATATCACTTGGCGTTTACAGTCAATCAGGGGTTCCAGTCGGTTTAGGAGATCTTTGCCAATAAGAAAAGGAATGGTTTCTAATGGGGACACGTACACTGGGTGAATCAAATCCATTGGTCCAATGGTCAGGCGGATGAATGCCACAAACTCCAGCTCTAACTTAGTATCTGAATACGGCAAGATGTTAATAGGACAGGAGAATAGTTGCAGCTCTCGACTCACTGGGTTGGCCGCAGCTTTCACCTGATGGAAAAGTGTAGTGGACATGAGTGTAATGTCTGCCGCTGTGTCAAGAAGGGCATCATGTTTGAAACAGCCTTCGAGAGTAGTGGGCAAATACCATTTTTGTGCAATTCCTTTCGTGGTTAAATGGCTAAGAAATACAAGAACAGGATCCTCGCTGGAAGTACCTAGGGGTTCAGACTGGCCTGCTAAAAGGGCACTATTGGGCATTTGTTCTGCCCCTTCTGAGCATGGTTGATCAGGCGGGCGAACCTGTGCCATAGGAGTTTGGCTAGGCACCGGCCGTGACTGGTCATGTTCATTGGGATCTGCGAGATCTTTTCCTTTGATCAATTTTGATTGACCTGGCAAGATTTTAACCGCTGATGGAGGTGTCACTGAAGTGATTGTAAAAAGATCGGCTTTCTTAGATCCGTCTTTGCACATTTGATCAATAATTCGTTTTAGGGCTTCCAAGCCTCCTTCACTTGGTTCAAACGAATGAGATTCATTCTCAGGATCCCTAGTTTTACGTGGGAATTGACCCCGGGTCTCTGTCCCTGCCTCAGTAGCTTCCTGATCGGACTGGTCATGTTTTGGTTTACGCCAGGGTTCAGAGTACTGGGAGGCGTGCCTGCCAGGTCCGTGACTGTCGCCGGACTTGGGGCCTTGCCATTGGTCAGGTGGGGGCCTACCTTGGTTGTAACCTGAAGGATACTGACCTACCTCACAACTTGGATGGTTCCGGTTATGCTCAGACCATGGGGGTCTGGCATTTTCAGGACTTTGGACGCTGGGGGACTTTGCTCTTTTACTCGATGCCTGCAAATGTTTTGCAAATCCCTTTAGGGCTAAATCACGTAATTCCCTACTGGTTAAAGTACGTGGGCAGGCTGCAATACCTAAGTAATAACTGGTAGTGGGATGAAGATTTTGAACAAACAGTGATTTAAAGTTCAATTCTTCCTCCATAGCTGGTTGGTTTTGGACTCCAAAATAGGCTTGGAGGAGACGGTGGTAATATTTTTGGGGTGACTCTTGTCGGCCCTGTTTGACGGCTAGGGCCGCAGTCAATCCCGCTTGTAGCAGGTGGTTGGAGAATTCATCCTCCAGCACCTGGCGCAACAAGTGGTAATTGCCACGGACATCGTCAAGTTGACGTTCAATGAAGCGGCTAACCTCTCGGTTTGAAGTCGCTTTAATTAGGTAGATTTTATCATCTACCGTAGCTTGGGGAAATTTCCGCAAATAATAATCGATGTCTTTCAAGTACATGTTGACATCGGGGGAGCCATCAGGGTCTGGCTCAAAGCGATTTATATTACGGGCAATTTTATCTAGGTCCCTGTCAGTGGGACTCTGGGTTTGATAAAAGCCAGGAGTCGGGCCACGTCCCTGTGAGAGCGTGGTCCTAACGAGGCCAGGAGGTGCTCTGCCGACCTGAGTGGGAAACGGTGGGTTGGGAGTAATTGGCGGCAAGTGGGGGTGCAAAGCTGAGTCCCTAGGGGAGTAGGTGGATGCTGACGCCCATTCTCTATCATCACGGATAGCAGACTCCCATCCGGTGGATTGACCATGCCTAGTATCATAAGAATACTTTAGCTCATTTTCAGCATCAGCTAGTTTTGACTCCAGACTTTCCTGTCGCTTTTGAGCAACCCACAACTCAATCTTTACCTCTGCTAACTCGCGTTCTGTGCGTGACCGTTGCAGTTGAGATTTCGCCAACTCACCCTGGGTTACTACCAATTCCCTTTCTACACTATGCAGAAGTTCAGTCTTAGTGATTGCCATGTCAACCTGATGTTCTAGTTCTTTAATCCTATTCTTAGATAATGCGTCCCTTTTTTCATAGGTTGCGCATTTCCTATTAACCCGTTCCAGTTCTTTGGACTGGGTTACTAGCATGGTAGCCATTTTACCTAAAATGGTGCTTATTTCTTTGCCCGACATGTCACCAGACAGGCACTGTGCCATGCAGTCTGTCATCAGTGACTGTAGTTTAGCCATGTTGGCATTTTGGGCAGTTTCTATGTGATCAGGTGCTAAAGCATAAGTAATGTCAGCCAGTACTGACTCAATGTCAGAACCCTCCTCACTGAGGGGATCTGACTGAAATTCATCTGCCATATTGCTTTAGAATTGACACTGTGTATGGTCTGCTTTATTGGATCTATTGGTGACACCTGCAAACCTATGCATCCAAATGTAAAGCACTTAGTTTTAAAGCAAGTAGCTTTGAGACAATGGTCTTGCCCACATATCAATGATTAAAATTGAATGTTTTCCTTCATCTACCACGGGTAGTTAGGAAGTATCTCTAATTTCACAAGTGTTGTCTCGCATCAGCGACAGCAACTTGTTTGGCTAACCCAGGTTAGGGCTTATGCTAAGAAAACCTACAGGTTTTGATGATTTAGAGATGTATTTACCAGCAGGTATCAAACAATATAACCAATGACATAGCTAGACAAAAGACAGAGTCAATTAAGCATGTAGACACCGAACGCTTTAAACTACATACGCTACTAGAAGAAGACAAGCTAAGATAGGTATACAAGACAACAAAGTACCTAACTCAAGGATAGAACTGAACCACTCAGTGGCTTCCAATTCATTAAGGATACAAAACAAATTTAATACCAGTCACACGTGATATTAAATTTAGTTAAATTCAAAGAGCTTTATTAGCATGACTGTTGTAGTGGTTACAGTATTGCTAAAGCATTAAAATACATTTACATGAATGTACTAAACTAACTTGTTGCTCAAGTTCATTACTCTGTTTAGCCAACAGAGGGAGACAATGTTGAGTACAATTATCTACCCTTATAGGGAGCGCAATTACCGAGTCGACCACTAGGGGGTAATAATGTTCAACAAGACAGGGGGCGTCGCACAAAAGTGTCAGTCACTCTGACGTCACTAAGCACCGCCCCTTTAAGGTCATTCGCTGTAGCATGGGATTTCTCCCAGTCCACCTTGAACCACCGAAGGGTCAACACCACGCATTAACACAGATATAAAGCCAAAGTTTGCTTAAAAACAACTTACACACAGCTTTATTAATAAAGCTTACCAACTCAATCGCGATTGGAGAGTTTTTCACTTATTTCAGCACTAAGAGAACAAGTTTTACACCACTTTAACACTATTATGCAATCAGAATCTCGTGACGCGTTAGTTTATGGTTTATTAAGTTATCGCTTAACTAGTGTGGCTTTTCTAAGTTATTCCTCTAATACCAAAGCCTGGATTTTCGCAGATAATTGGTCTAGAACTTAAACTAAGATTTGGAATATCGCAAACCAAAGCAAGCTGAAAACTTTAAGGCACACACACATTTAGCCAACTCAAGCACGTTTGGTCATTTGTTTGATCAAACGTGACGCACACACATAAGCGAACTCAAGCACGTTTGGTGCAAACCATTCGCTTTAACACAACGCACAGCTGTGTTCGTTATAACACACATGGAGGTGTTTAATATGAACAAGAAGAGTTTTCTATGAGCAGTAATTTCGTTTAACTCGCAGCTTATATGGAGTTTGATCGCAGTTCAGCAGGGTTAGTTCAATGTTTCACGCATGTTAATCGCATTTAGAATGTTACGCATTCTCACACTCGATTCCTAATTTGGGCAGGTTTATCAGCATGTACATAGCACGTGGATTTTAATTCCTAGATTTGATTTCCATTGCCTCACACGGGGCACCAAATAATGTAGTATTAATTGGATTAAAATAATGATCGATTAATTAATTAGATAATTAATTAATTATATAATTAATAGCCTTTATAACGAAGCACCACCAGCGATTTTGGATTTAAAGGTTGACCGCTGGGAACCTAAGTTTTAATATATCATACATAAACAAGTCTCTTTCCTCGGATTGTAAGTTCTTTCAAATGGACTATTCCTCGCCTCAAAGCAATTAAAAACACTGTGCCAAGTTGCATAAAACGATAATGTTTATTAAAAGAACAATAAAACTAAGAATACAATGCTTACTACCTAAATACCTAAAGATTCATGCATACATTGTTAGATGGACTACTATATAAAATTAGTTTGAGATTTACGATGGGATGATGGAAGGAAACCCTTCTAAGATCTAATTAAAGAGTATACGAAAATAGTGTAACGAACAGAACATTTGTAGTGAAACCCAACTTTTTTTAACAAGAGCACATAAACCGTGTCACCTGGAGCCGTAAGCCGTAGGAGGAAGAAGCGGAATACCCCAGTTTAGATCACCTCGCCGCCGGTCGTCTTGGTTGATTCTATTTCGGCCTTGGATCCGTAGAACACTTGCGGTCCTAACGTCTCTCCACCGACGAATCTCGAACACACACGCGTACAGAAGGTGTCCGTTGGGGCCAAATGATGCTCCTTGCTGAGTCTCTCCACTCTCAAACCTGTTAGAAGTGTTTTTTTGTTAGTTTTTTTGGAAATGGAAAAAAATTTTTAGTAAATAAGTACAAGTCAGCTTAAGTGCTTAGTAAAAAGGTGGGTTTTTAATCGTTTTTAAAGACAGCAAGAGACTCAGATGTTCGGACAGACAGAGGAAGTTCATTCCACCACTTGGGTGCTAGAACAGAGAAGAGCCTTGATGCTTGTCTTCCTTTAGTCCTGGGTGGGGGCTCAAGTCGAGCGAGACTAGTGGCTCGGAGGTTGCGTGGTACAGAGCGGGGTTTGATTAGACCACGATGGTAGCTTGGGGCTGGTCCATTTTTGGCTTTGTAGGCGAGCATCAGTGTTTTAAACTGAATGCGTGCAGCTACAGCTCATGCTTTATACAAATTTACATCTTTAACCCTCTACCATACATAATAATGTGAAAAGATTAGTTTCAAGATTGTTTCAAAGTTATTGCATGTTTGTCAATTTAAAAAAATTAATAAAGGTCTTTAAACTAAACGATGAATGAAAATAGAGCGTAAACTGACCTCATTTTTGACGCAGCGTTTCAGTGAGCAATGACGAAACGAGTCTTACATTACATGTTGCCTTTAAACGATCATAATGTTTCTGCATTGGAGAATGCGGGCATCGATCCCTCTATCTCTCACAGGCGAAGCAAGCGCTCTACCAATTGAGCTAATTCCCCGTATAAAGAACTCGCCTTTACCCTTTGTAAATTGTAATGTACTAACAGATCATTGATGCTGCATTATAAAGTGGGGGTTCAACGTGTTTAAGCTCACGTACTCATGTTTATCGCAGCCTTTAGGACGAACTGAACCAAATCGTAACTGTCTTTGTACCACTGACAGACTGACTTAAGGGTTGATGCTGCATTATGTAAGGGCCAAAATAGTGCAGGATATACCAACTGTTTAGTACCAGTTTGGTGTAGCTTGTGCTCCATCACAAGTGTGGCGATTGCACTTGCAACCTCTTTGACTTCTATTGGAAAATGCAGGTAGAAATTGCATACGTAGTTGCTCGTTTCGATCTGGCCCTCAACCAGTGGTAGTGTGGCCGAGCGGTCTAAGGCGCTGGATTAAGGCTCCAGTCTCTTCGGGGGCGTGGGTTCGAATCCCACCGCTGCCAACTCATGCTTTTCAACGCCGGCTCCATGTTTACCCACCCAATGCAACGTATACTCAATCACAATCCCAAGTGTGGCACACGCGATTGGCCCTTTTTGACCCACAACCTTTCTTAACTTTTTTTTTTATGTAACATGAAACAGTTCGACCGCACTGTGCACACAAACCTTAACTTGGTGTACCTTTGTATCGTTGCTGTTATCTCTAGCATCACTCTGACTACATGCAACTATGATATAATAGGAAACATAATAAAAAAAAAAAACTTGTACTCACCCAATAACTGTGTTTATATCTAAAATGGAACGCAGACACTGTGAAAACAGCATACGTTCTAAAGCCAATTAGCTTTTAAACAAGCTCAAACACACCGATGCACCACGGAGTCTTAAATTAAGCATAAATTTAGCAGAAGAAATGTTGTAAGAAAGGAAGCCCTTAAATACTGACCGTCCTGTTGCTCTGCTTGCAAGCTTACTGTAACAAAAGAAAGGTCGTGTATCTGATGGGTTAAGATCAGTCGCTACTCCAACAGTTCTTCGCTGTGGCTGGTTAAATGCTGGAAATTACCGCTTAACTAATGCAATAGGAAGCAACTCACTCGAACAGGGACTTGAACCCTGGACCCTCAGATTAAATGTCTGATGCTCTACCAACTGACCTATCCGGGCTCTGCAACCTGCTTTAATCCTCACAAGAATGTGACTTAAATTACAAACTTTAACATACGTTGTCCTGTAGAACTTCAATTAATATAAAATGTTTTTATTTCTGTTTCGGCTCTCTTGAAGGCGATTATATCAAGTTTTAGGTGAAGTATGTTGCTGCTTACACACACTAAAAAAAACATCTCAGGAGGAGAATTTTGCAGGTAGATTACAAACAGATTCCTTTCTTTCACTTTTTTCCGTTTTTCCTGTATCAATTGCACGATTGTTTTCCAGTCCTTAAATGTTATGTGCATTTATATGTGGCAAGAAAAAAAAATCCATAAAAATCTAATTGAGTTAGCAAAGAACCTTGAATTATACTACAGAGTTCTTCAAGTAGAAACAGTTCTAGCAAAAACACAAAAAACCCTTAAGACTTCTTAGTCTTAGTTTTTTAGTATTTCAAATGACACTCATAATTTATAATCACTGATTTGTGAGATATCAGCAGTAGTAGGTCATGTTTAACTGGTTTAATATTGTTTAAGCGCTGATTATCGGCTGTTTTTCATGAGTATGTTGGGCGGTTTTCCATGCATTTTGGCGGACTTTGAAATGCGCAATCTGGCAACCCTGGCTGAAGCGTTCATTCATATTTTGGAGCGATGTATGTTTGTATGCTAGAATATAAATAACATCTTTTACAAACTGCTGTATATTTACATTGACATTTTCTCTTCTGTCTAAACATTTTTGGAATTGGGTTTGCAAAAGTGAGCGATACTGTGGATAATATATTTAATGAGCTAAACTAACTGAGAGAAGCGCTAACGGTGGTGGAAGAGTCTAAAAGGGTTTGGAACATAGTCGTATCATCATAGCAGTACAACACAGTTTTGTCCGTAGCATCCGAAAATATCCAGAAGCTAATATACAAAAAACTTTTATTTTAATAAACTTACCTTAAACTTGTTAATAAAGTATGACCATAAAATCTAAACAAACACAGTATCCGCTGCTGCAGTCTCTACACAAACTTAAATCTCAAGCAACATTTTATGGATATTACGGTAATGCACTGAAAACGCGTCCTACAGTCATGCAAGCACATACAGTACATTTACATTTTCAGCATTTAGCAGACACTTTTATCCAAAGCGACTTACACAATGAGCAATTGAGAGTTAAGGGCCTTGCTCAGGGACCCAACAGTGGCAACTTGGTGGTGGCGGGGCTTGAACCGTCAACCTTCTGATTACTAGTCCAGTACCTTAACCACCAAGCTATCACTGGCTATCACACACAACAGTGTCTGAGTTTACACTAATCAACCATAACATTAAAACCACCTCCTTGTTTCTACACTCACTGTCTATTTTATCAGCTCCACTTACCATATAGGAGCACTTTGTAGTTCTACAATTATTGACAGGACCACCACAGAGCAGGTATTATTTGGATGGTGGATCATTCTTAGCACTGCAGTGACACTGACATGGTGGTGGTGTGTTAGTGTGTGTTGTGCTGGCATGAGTGGATCTGACACAGCAGCGCTGCTGGAGTTTTTAAATACCGTGTCCACTCACTGTCCACTCTATTAGACACTCCTACCTAATTGGTCCACCTTGTAGATGTAAAGTCCGAAACGATCACTCATCTATCGCTGCTGTTTTAATTGGTCATCTTCTAGACCTTCATCAGTGGTCACAGGACGCTTCCCACAGGGTGCTGATGGCTGGATGTTTTTGGTTGGTGGACTATTCTCAGTCCAGCAGCGCTGCTGTGTCTTATCCAGTCATTCCAGCACAACACACACTAACATACCACCACCTGAATTTCCTGCACAAATTTGTAATAAAATATTTTCTGCCTTACTCAGCCCTCTGCTTCCTTGTATAGAAATAGGCTAAAAACAGGGGGTAGTAAGTCCTGCTGTCCACAACAAAGGACATTGGATAAATGTTTTGTTTAGAAAGGGTTAAAATTGCTGTACATTTCTGTAATCTTTATAAACTGAAGTTACAACTCATATTGAACAAAACTGATCTCTTACTTTGCTTATTTCCATAAAACGTGAAATATGACATGGCAGCCATTTTTAAAAGAAAGTTCATGAGCTGCTTGCCACACACCCTCAAATGTGACATTAATAAAAAGCCCAGGATGTACTCTATAAAATACAGTAGTACTCAAATGGATTGCATAAACGGTGCTTGAGTTAGAGATCTCGGACACATGTCAAGTAAAATTTATTTATATAGCGCTTTTTACAATGAACATTGTCTCAAAGCAACTTTACAAAATCCAGGACCAACAGACCAAAAACCCCTATTGAGCAAGCCAAGGGCGACTGTGGCAGGGAAAAACTCAGGAAGAAACCTTGAGAGGAACCAGACTCAGCAGGGACCCGTCCTTCTTGGGTGGCCTGGAGGATACTTTAAATAAATAGGATTTACACAAATCATACAAACACTAAATTAAATTGAACTGAAAGTTGTAACTAGCAAAAAAATAATGTGAGTTCTTCATTGTTCAGTCCAGTGTGTGATAAAAGTCCGTTTTAAGTTCTGGACATTTTTGGTGCAAACACGCCAGGTGTCCGTCACATCTAGTAGGAGCAGCATTGTTGGCACTGCAGTCTCGACTTGCAGTCTTTAACCTCGAGAGGGTGAACAGGTTTCCGTCAGAGCCTCCTCGGGTTAAAACAACAGAAGATGTTGTTACAATGTGAAATCGTTAAGAATAAAATATCAGAGAGTTTTACAGGTTTAGACTCCAGCACCCCTAACTATTACAGCATAACTAGGTTTGCTTGTTTAGTTTGAAAATACCAATCAAAAGCCTGAGTAAATAAATATGTTTTCAATCTATACTTGAACATAGAGACTGTGTCCGAGTTCTGACAGCGGATCTCCCTAAGTTTGAAGCAGATCTGTGATGGAAATGTTGTGTTTCAATAAACAATAAAAGTTATCAGGAGCAATTTCTTAAAAAGACTCCAAAGGGGTTACCAAAAGTACAGTTGTTTTACATCAGGGGTGCCCAATACGTCAATCACGATCTACCAGTCGATCGCACAGTGCATACTGGTAGATCGCCCCTCATTCTAACAGGTCAACGTGATTGACATGAAACGTGGCCATTGTTTTTGTAAATTTGCGGTTTGCCTCCACCTAGTGGACATTTTAAGAAATGCAATATATTACAGGTTAGAACATAACATTAAAACAACCTCTTTGTTTCTAAACTCACTGTCCATTTTATCAGCTCCACTTACCATATTGAAGCACTTCGTAGTTCTACAATTACAGACTGTAGTCCATCTGTTTCTCTACATAATTTTAAAACCTGGAGAACGCGGGCACCGATCTCACTACCTCTCGCATGCTAAGCGAGAGCCAAATAGGCAAATTTTTGCTCAAGTCCAATCATAAAGACCAATTCCAATACCAGGAGTCGAACTCCGCCGCCTGGGTGAAAACCAGGAATCCTGACCGCTAGACCATATGGGAAACTGCAAGGCTCTGCACCGGCTGACACCAGCATCAGCCACTTCTTTTCGCTCTGCCAAGCCTTTGTCCCCTTAACAAGACCTGCATTGTTGGATCTGGGGTACAAAGAACCACACACAAGGAGAAAAAAGGCATAAGGTAACCGAGCCAGCCAGGAGTCGAACCTAGAATCTTCTGATCCGTAGTCAGACGCATTATCCATTGCGCCACTTGCCCCTGCATGATTATGGTCGTGACCTCCCTGAAGCTCCAGCCCCATTTCTGTCTCTTGACCGAGGAGAGAAGCACGGCATACAAAAAGACAGTGCCTGGATTCGAAACGGGGTTGCTGCGGCCACAACGCAGAGTACTAACCACTATACAATCAAGCTTCCCAGTGGTCAGCCACTGGTGGCTCATGTTGGCTGCTCCTTGATAGACTCCCTCATATACCGGGAGTCGAACGCAGGCCACCTGGCTAAAAGCAGTTTAGAGCCAAGTGTATTATGCTAGCAGGGGCCCCCAAGGGGGATAGGTCTCAACTGAGGTGCCAGACTAAACGTACAGCCCAACGTCTGCAGCAGGACGTTGCGTGATGGAAGCAAATTATCAATCTCTTATCAATCTCGTATTGACAATGGCTACAACACTGATCCAGTGTGGCTCCTCACAGGTACCACATTACTGCGCGGGAGTGTACTTCCGTACTATGCCAAGAAAACTTGATGTAGCGTACAACTAAAGGAATGCGATATAGTGCTGGAAGATGCGCCCCTAGGTCGAAAGGCACTCAACAAGCTACTGGGGAAGAGCCGATGGTCATCTTGAGTAGGATCAATGCTTATGATGCGCCAGGATCAAAGCCGCAAGGTCGTCTTGGTGCTGATGTCGCTTGGTCGAAAGGGAAGATCAAATCAGATATATCATCAGACTAGGAACTTGGAATGTACGAACCATGAACCAAGGCAAACTCGACATTGTCAAAGCCAAAATGGACAGAACAGGACTTGATTTACTCAGAATTAGTGAACTAAAGTGGACTCAATCCGGACATTTCCAGTCAAACGAACATTGGGTCTACTATTCTGGAAATGATAACCAAAGACGAAATGGCGTTGCCTTTATTCTTAATCGAAGACTGGCCAATACTGTCCTGAAGTACAACACAGTGAGCGATAGAGTCATCTTGATACGACTACAAGGAGCACCAATCCATGTCACAGTCATACAAGTCTACTCACCAACAACAGATGCCAAGGAGGAGGATGTTGAACTATTCTATGAACAAGTTCAAGAGGAAATTGACAGGACGCCAAATCAAGACTTACTCATTATCATGGGAGATTTTAATGCCAAAGTGGGCCATGGCAAACAAGGAACTGTTGTTGGAAAGTTTGGACTTAGCAAACGAAATGAAGCTGGAGAAAGATTAATTGACGTTTGTACAAAAAATCAACTGTCCATCATGAACACTTTCTTTCAACATCACAAAAGGAGACTCTACAGTACACATGGACATCACCAAATGGGGCCTATAAGAATCAGATTGACTACATATGTGTTCGCCAAAGATGGAGGTCGTCTATCATTACCGTGAAGACACAGCCAGGAGCTGACTGTGGAACTGATCATGAACTTTTAACATAAAAAATTAGAGTCAAGCTGCACAAACGGACTAGACAACAGGCTGTTCCTAACTTTGACTTGACCAAAATACCTGAAGTTTTCTGGAATAGTCTGCACAACCGGTTCACATCTCTGGACACGGATGAAAATAAGCCTGAGGAACACATATAAAGACTATTATTACCGAAGAAGCTAGCAAGTCAATAAACAAGAGACAGAAAAGACCCCAGCAGCCGTGGATAACAGAAAAGACTCTAAAGATCATTGAAGAAAGACGAAAGGCAAGGGCAAAAGGTAACAAGCTGCTCCCTGGTAGACTGCAGTCATACTTCCAACAGAACAAGACGCTTGAGCAACAGCAACAAGGCGCAGAGGAACTAATAGGCAAAAAATAGTCAAACCTGGGCTGCCTGGGTGAAAATCAGGAATCCTGACCGCTGGACCGTATGGGAAACTGCAAGCACAGCACTGGCAAAGACAAAGAAAGGGAAGCGCTTCAGTCCGATTTGAACAACTTTGAACCAACGGTCGCTGTGTCGCGGAGCCTGGGATTAGTTCTGCTGGCAGACAAAGCCATTTGTTCATGAATCAGGGCCTGAACAGAGAAACCGACCGACGTTGAGGTGATTCGGCTCCGGACTAGGGCTGAAACGATTCCTCGAGTAACTCGAGTAATTCGAATACTAAAAATGATCGATTCAAATTTTTCGCATCGAGGAATCGTTTATTCCATACACCGATACCTAGCTCACGGTGTTCCGCACGGACTTTCACTTTCACAACGCGTTCACGCTGTGTTTAGGTGACGCAAGGAAGCCCCAGGGCTGCGTCCCAAAACTCTCAATTAAACAGTACCTAACAGGACTTAATCCGGGTAGTTTTCACCTGTTTGTACACACTCGTACTGTTCAGTATGTAGTAGCGATTTGAAACGGAGCCGAGATTTGATAGAGCGGACTGTAAAATGGAAAGAGAGAGAGAATATAGCGGGATGAGCAGAGAGGAACAGAGAAAACGACTGAAAGTTTGATATCAGTTGCACAAATTAGAGGCAATGTTTATGTATTATTGTTTATTATATATATATATATATTAGGGCTGTCGAAGTTAACGCGATAATAACGCATTAACGCGATTTCAATTTAACGCGATTAAAAATAATAGTGCCGTTAACGCAAATTCTAGTTAATGTTGAGACTTGACTGGTAGAACTACAACGCTCGGTTACATTATGTTAACATTATGTTAAAACAAACGTTTTAATGTCGGACTTGCCACCGTTTTTCATTTGCGGTTTGTTAACATAATGTAACCGAGCGTTGTAGTGATGCACTTATAAAGAAATAAATGCACGCTATATTCACAAGTTGTCGGGAGCAGAACACTTTTATTAACTTATTCTGTTAAGGTACCAAATACCGGAAAGCTGAGTCAAGCACGTTAGTCCATGCACTATGGAAGCCCCAAAGGGTCAAAACACACTCACTTCGTGTAGAAACGGCCATCAAACCATTGTCACAATACAACCACAGAAAAGTCTGTTACAATAACTACGCCTTATCCCACCTAAAGCACCGCTGATCTACAATGTTTGCTGATGGAGAAATTCTAAACTACAATCTGACATTTACTGCCTAGTATGTGAGTGAATAAAACTCCCTTACAGTTTTCTCTTGTCCCAGCAGTTTTTAACATCAGTACATTTAGCATAAAATGTGTTCACCATTTTAATTGTAACATTTCACATAAAAATCCTTGTTTTCTATAACATTTACACAGATTTTTTTTTTAATGCGATTAATCGCGATTAACTATATGAAATTCTAAGATTAATCGCGATTAAAAATTTTAATCGTTTGACAGCCCTAATATATATATATATATATATATAAATATATACAGTCCCCTCCAAAAGTATTGGAACAGTGAGGCCAATCCCTTCATTTTTGCTGTAGACTGAAAACATTTGGTTTTGACATTAAAAGATGATTATGAGACAAAAGTTCAACATTTCAGCTTTTATTTCCAGGTATTTACATCTGGATCTGATACACAGTTCAGAAGATAGCACCTTTTGTCTGAACCCACCCATTTTTCTTGTGAGCAAAAGTATTGGAACAGATGACTGTCAGGTGTGTTTTGTTGCCCAGGTGTGTCCTGTTACACTGATTATGTGGGTGGGTTTAGACAAAAGGTGCTATCTTCTGAACTGTGTATCAGATCCAGATGTAAATCTGGAAACCCAAATGTTTTCATAATACATAATAAACCCTTCAAACTGTCCTGTATGCAAGTAATAAAAATATATAGTTTGTTTCCAGAGACATGTCGTATTTAATCTTACGTATTATGTATTAATTTTTGCTCTTTATTAAAGCAAAAGTATTTCTTATCCGATTACTCGATTAATCGCTAGAATAATCCATAGAATACTCGATTACAAAAATAATCGATAGTTGCAGCTCTACTCCGGACCCTCCCCTGCAGTTTTCCTTCAGCGGACAGGTACACGTTTTTCAGGTGCTCACGGTGAATTGTTGGCTTCGCTACCCTGTTTAATTTGTTTCTACTAATAATTGACAGTGTAGCACCTATGCTTGCTAATAACAGTAACAAAAAGGCACTAACATTTAACTAGGTTCGAACAGCGGTATACTTTGAAATCATGAGAGGAGTTAAGGTGAAGTTAAACAGCTAACACATTTATTGCCACACAAGCAATGAAATATCACATACAGTGCTGCAAAAAAACCTTAGAAATAAAGAAATAAATAAGCTCTTACAAATAGGAATTATGTTAAGAGATCTTCAATTCAATACCACTCCTTATATTTAAAGAGGTATAGATTCAAAAATTAAGTTCTAGTCCTTGAATGTGTGTATTAAAGGTATTTTCCTATGGCTGTTTTACCCAGGTAGAGTAAATAGTGTGAGTAGGTTCTTATCTGGTCCTGGGCAAAAACTCTGATATATCCGGAGTCTTCTTTAAACGGTAGGCCACACCGCTTCTACGACCATCAACAGTTTCACAGGGCTGGGCTCGCCATCACAATTCTCTACGTCTTTCTGTGCATCTAAGAAAAACCAATCTACACAGATAGTGCAGAACAATGAATGCTCCTATTCTTTTATGTTCCCTAAAATGAGATCTCATTAAGTTATTTTCTTCATTTCAGAACATCTTATAACATGTACAAAAACTAAGGATGCACCTTGACTACAAATGATTAATTAACATTCATACATCACAGCAACATTGACATTTAACATGAACATCACTTCAGTATTGGTATTTTAGCACTGACTAATGAATTACTACTCTTTTCCAACTTTTTAGCTGTAACGTGCAATTATCCCTTTAACATGAATTTGAATTGAACCATCACTAAACTCCATTAATATGTACATTATGATAACCAAAATATGTTCAATCATAGCACAGTTGTGCTGTAAATAATTAAGATGTATCAATCTAACCAAACTGAATGACTTAACAGAATATGTGCACTGTGCCTTTAAGGCTCCACCACACTATTAGTAATTCTACTTGCTAACTAGCCACTAGCAATTTTAAATAATTTCGACAAGCATTAAAGAACATTCTCATAACTCCAATTGGTTTTTTATTCCTTCCATTATGAAAAGCGGATGAACTCAAAAGAAAGGTGTACTCTCCCTTTACAGTGGCTAGCTAGGCTATCATAATAAACTCACGGGAGTTTCAAACACTTGACAGAAAACCGCCTCCCTCACGTTCATAGCTGGAATTCTGGTAAAAAAAAAAGAACAAAACAGTTTATCAGCTCTAATATATGCTAAAAGTCAATATTTTAAACCATTATGTAGTATTTTGTACCGAACATTGCTCAGCTGATCTGCAGCAATCTCTCAAGATCTCTCAAGCCAAAAAGGGAAAAAACTAACCAAGGTAAAAGTCTTTTTCTACCACTGCGCCCTCTTTTGGGGACGACAAGTAATTACACCTCTTAAATGACTTTTGAGGTTTTAGTAGCTCCATATTTCACATGGGTTACAATAGCATACGCTTCAATCAGGCTCTAAATCTCTTGAATCATATGCTAATTTCATGTTATAGTTCGCCTACAGATTTATACTTCTATCATTACCACTTAGTTATGCCGCTTACTTATTAACTGTCATTATATGTGTTATGTTTTGTTAGTTTAAGAAACATTACAACGATTCAAAACTTAGCGCTGTGGTTTTAATTACCTCGGTGAGAAAAATAATCTGCTTTATTTATTTACCCCAACAGAAAGGGACTGATATGTTATGAATTAGGTTTTTTGAAACAATTTAGCCTAACCAAACAACTAAATGTTGGTGGTGCCTCGTGAAGCTATTAATTATAAAAAAATAATTAAATGCAAATCTCTCTTTTATGCTACAATAAAGACCACTTCCCATACCCATAAAGAGACCAAAAAGCCATAAGGTAACCAAGTCAGCCAGTAGTTGAACCTAGACTGACCTGATTTTTGATGCTGCATATCAGTGAGCAATGACGCAACGAGTTCATATTTTGTTTTGCCTTCAAGTGTTTTAGCTCATGTACTCTTTTCTATATTATGTGTTGCTTTTAAACCATCACAGACTCACAGTTTATTTAAGATGTTCATCTCAGCCTTTAGGACGAACTGAAAAAAACTGTCTTTGTAACACTGACAGACTGACTTAAGTGTTGATGCTGCATTTTAAAAGGGAATGTTGTGAATATCAGCGGTTCATCTTTTACCAAGCAGTTCACTTAATAAACCATCAAAAGGTCACGTAACGATACAAAAAAGTGGTGTTAAAAATCCAAGACATTACAAATTTGGAAAATTAAAAGTTATTGCATGTTTGTCAATGTAAAAAATCAAACAAAACGATTAATTACAGAGCCTGAATGTCTTTGTAACACTTACAGACTGATCTGATTTTTGATGCTGTGTTTCAGTGAGCAATGACGCAACGAGTTTCATATTACGTGATGCCCTTAAATGATCATAATGTTTCTGTCCTGGAGAATGCGGGCATCGCTCCCGTTACCTCTCGCATGCTAAGGGAGCGCTCTACCATTTGAGCTAATTCCCCTGACGAAGAAACCACCTTTACCCTTTGTAATGTACTAACAGAGCAGAGCGTTGATGCTGCATTATGTAGACAAAATAGTGCAGGATATACCAACTGTTTAGTGCAGTGCAATAACAAAGCGGCTCTGTGAAGCAAGAACTGAAATTATAAAGCATGTAATTCAACATAAAATATGTGGCTATTAATATCTAAAACTCAGCGCATTATTAGGCTGCACATAAATATAGATTTAAACGATCCTCTATTTACTACAGTCTGTTTGCAACAGCTGGGCGTACAACTAGTTGGTGTGGAGAACATGTTACACATGTAGTGTGCTATTATTTCAAGCTGATCAAGTACATGCTATTTCACTTAGAAATATCTCACAAAGTACAAATTCTTCAACTTTCTAAATAAACCATGTAGTACGGGACATTACCGCTCACCCAACGCAGTAATAAATGACTCGCCCGAACAGGGACTTGAACCCTGGACCCTGATGCTCTACCGACTGAGCTATCCGGACTCTGCAACCTGCTTTAATCCTCACAAGGATGTGACATAAATTACAAACTTTAACATACTGTACGTTGTCCTGTAAAACTTCAATTAATATAAAAAGGTTTTATTGCCAAAAGTATTCACTCGTCTGCCTTCACACGCATATCAGAATCAGAATCAGAATCACTTTATTTTGCCGGGTATGTTACACATACGAGGAATTTGCTTTGGTGATACACTCAATGATACACACAACAGTCCACATAGTAGTACAAACAATACACATAATAGTACAGACAATTACACATGTATGACATGTAACATAGAACATATTTAACAGACCCGACAGCACACGGACTGTTAACCAGTATTTACCAACATTTGCCCAAGAGAACAACTTTGGTTAAAAAGTGTTACAGCTCTGGGGAAAAAGCTGTTAGCGTGTCTTGATGTGTTTGTTTTTATTGTCCTGAGTCTTCTGCCAGATGGAAGAGTTTGAAAAAGGTGATGTCCAGGATGAGAGGGGTCTGCTGTAATTTTGCCGGCACGCTTCAGCACTCTGCTGTTGTAAATGTCCTGAAGCGTTGGCAGACTGCATCCAATGATCCTCTCCGCTGTCCTGATTATACGCTGGAGTTTGGCTCGTTCATGTGATGTTGAAGAACCAAACCAGATGGTGATGGACTCTATTATTGCTGTGTAGAACTGGATCAGCAGACTCTGTGGCAGGTTGAATTTCTTCAGCTGTCTCAGGAAGAACATTCTCTGCTGAGCCCTCTTGGCGATGGAGAGCGTGTTCTTTTCCCACTTTAGGTCCCTGGATAAGGTGGTGCCCAGGAACTTAAGTGACTCCACCACTAAGGCCATAGAGCCATTAATTGTGAGGGGGTGTAAGGAGGGTGCGTTGCGCCTGAAATCCACCACCATCTCTACAGTCTTTTGTGTGTTGATCAGCAAGTGGTTGTCGCTGCACCAGGAGACCAACTGCTCGACTTCCTTTCTGTAGGCAGACTTGTCACCATCGGTTATGAGGCCCACCACAGTGGTGTCATCAGCAAACTTAAGGATCTTTACAGCTGGTTCCTTAGAAACACAGTCATTGGTATAAAGACTGAAGAGAAGGGGTGAAAGCACACAGCCTTGTGGTACACCAGTACTTAGGTTCCGCTGGTCTGAAGTGTGTTTTCCTAGCCGTACCTGCTGTGTCCTATTAGTCAGAAAGTCCATGATCCACCGGCAGATGGCATCCGGCACTGACAGCTGGGACAGTTTGACCTGCAGCAGCTCTGGCACTATGGTGTTAAAAGCCGAGCTGAAGTCCACAAACAGAACTCGAACGTAGGTTCCAGGACTGTCGAGATGCTGTAGTATGAAGTGCAGGGCTACATTGACTGCATCATCGACAGATCTATTTGCTCTGTATGCAAACTGCAGGGGATCCAGTAAAGAATTTGTGATGCTCTTTAGGTAGGCTAGGATCAAGCGTTCGAAGACCTTCATGACTACAGATGTCAGGGCTACAGGTCTGTAATCATTCAGTCCAGAAATGTTCATTTTTTTGGGGACTGGTCGATGTTTTGAAGCATGAAGGAACAGGGCAAAGTTCTAATGATCTGTTAAAAATGTGAGTGAAGGTAAGCGCCAGTTGATTGCTGCAGTGCTTAATGGTGGATGGAGAGATTCCGTCTGGCCCAGGAGCTTTTCTCACCTTTTGTTTCTTAAAGAGTCTGTTAACGTCCCGCTCGTTGATGGTTAAAGGAGCCGGGGACAGAGGTGAGAGAGCCAGGGTGGAGGAGGAGGAGGATGAAGAATTAGCTGAGAAAGGCTGAGAATTGTCCTTATTGTATTCGAATCTGCAGTAGAACTCGTTCAGGTCGTTGGGGAGTTGACGGTCATTCAGGAGAAGGGGGGTCTTTCGCACCTTGTAGTTAGTGATCTCTTCGAGGCCCCTCCAGACTGAAGTTGGGTCGTTAGCAGCAATCTGGCTTTTCAGCTTTTCTGAATATTCCTTTTTTGCTGACCTTTCTCCAGCTTGTATTTGAACTTTGACTTGCATATAAACTTGAGTGACTCCCATTCTTAATCCAAAGGCTTTAATATGATGTCGGCCCACCCTTTGCAGCTATAACAGCTTCAACTCTTCTAAAAAGGCGTTCCATTTCTTAGTGCTACATACATCAGTTGTATTCCACACAGATCAGCATGCAATGAAACTTTCCAACGCATTATTAACTGGATTCATATTATGCCATCTAGTGGACGATTGAATAGCCTACAGCAAGCACAAACAGGGTTTGAGTTCTTAATAAATAATGCAATCAGTTTAAAACCCAACAAGAAGGCTGTACCTAATACACTCATACCAGAGAAAACACACCCTAACACGCTAGTGCTGTTACAGTGCTAACAATGGTCCACCCAAAAAACATTATTTGGTCAGTTGGAGATCTCATATGGGGCTCCCTTTCGATTGATATTTCATTTACAGCCTAGTGACAAAGTGTACAGTGCAGCAGATGGGTTAGAGTCAGTAAATATATCATACATAATAATGTGAAAAGATTCAGGAGCTCGTACAAATATTAGTTCGTGTGGGGCGGGAGTGGTGTCAACAGTGTCCAAGTTAGACAGAATGGTTTAGCAGTCTAAGGCACTGTATTCAGTATGCAGTATTCACTGGAGGGGTGGGTTCAAATCCCACTTCTGATAGCTCATGCTTTATACAAATTTACGTCTTTAACCCTCTACCATACATAATAATGTGAAAAGATTAAGCAGTTTGCACAAATCTTAGTCGGTGTGGGCGAAAGTGGTATCACTGACATCCCATCTAGTCAGGATGGCCGAGCGGTCTAAGGTGCTGCGTTCAGGTCGCAGTCTCCCCTGGAGGCGTGGGTTCAAATCCCACTTCTGACAATTCCTGCTTTATACAAATTTACATCTTTAACCCTCTACCATACATAATAATGTGAAAAGATACAAAAGTTCGTACAAATCTTAGTCCTAGTTAGTCTTTTTTTTTATTATTGTTTCAAATGCCATTAATAATTTATAATCACTGATTTGTGAGATATCAGCAGTAGTAGATCATGTTTAACTGGTTTAATATTGTTTAAGCGCTGATTATCGGCTGTTTTTCGTGAGTATGTTGGGCGGTTTTCCATCCATTTTGACTGACTTTGAAATGCGCAATCTGACAACCCTGGCTAAAGCGTTTATTCACATTTTGGAGCGATGTACATTTGTATGCTAGAATATAAATAACATCTTTTACAAACTGCTGTCTATTTACATTTTCTCTTCTGTCTAAACATTTTTGGAATTGAGTTTGTAAAAGTAAGCGATACAGTAGATAATATATTTAATGAGCTGAACTAACTGAGAGAAACGCTAACGGTGGTGGAAGAGTCTAAAAGGGTTTGGATACAGTCGTATCATCATAGCAGTACAACACAGTTTTGTCCGTAGCATCCGAAAATATCCAGAAGCTAATATACAAAAAACATTTATTTTAATAAACTTACCTTGTTGAAAAAAGTATGACCACAATTTCTAAACAAACACAGTATCCGCTGCTGCAGTCTCTACACAAACTTTGCTGCACTGAAATCGCAAGAACACATTTTACGGATATTACGGTAATGCACTGAAAACGCGTCCTACAGTCATGCAAGCACATACAGCAGTGTGTGAGTTTACACTAATCAACCATAACATTAAAACCACCTCCTTGTTTCTACACTCACTGTCTATTTTATCAGCTCCACTTACCATATAGGAGCACTTTGTAGTTCTACAATTATTGACATGAGCACCACAGAGCAGGTATTATTTAGGTGGTGGATGATTCTCAGCACTGCAGTGACATGGTAGATATAAAGATATAGACATACTTTATTTGTCTTATATACATAGTACAAAGAAATTATTTCTTTGCATATCCCAGCTTGTTTGGAAGCTGGGGTCAGAGTGCAGGGTCAGCCATCGTACAGCACCCCTGGAGCAGACAGGGGCCTTGCTCAAGGACCCAACAGTGGCTGCATAGCAGAGCCTGGATTTGAACCACCAATTCTGGGTAATAGCCCAAAGCTCTACCCACTAGGCTACCACTGTGGTGGTGTGTTAGTGTGTGCTGTGCTGGTATAAGTGGATCAGACACAGCAGCACTGCTGGAGTTTTTAAATACAGTGTCCACTCACTGTCCACTCTATTAGACACTCCTACCTAGTTGGTCCACCTTGTAGATGTAAATTCAGAAACGATCGCTCATCTATTGCTGAGTTGGTCATCTTCTAGACCTTCATCAGTGGTCATAGGACGCTTCCCACAGGGTGCTGTTTGCTGGATGTTTTTGGTTGGTGGACTATTCTCAGTCCAGCAGTAACAGTGTTTAAAAACTCCAGAAGCGCTGCTGTGTGTGTCTTATTGCAGGGAAGACACACACACACACCCATTGGGCAATTCAGTGTCTCCAATTAACCCCAGGAAACCCACACAGACACTGGAAGAACATGCAAACTCCACACAGAAAGGACGCAGAGCAGCCCGCCTGGGGATTGAACCCAGGACCTTCTTGCTGTGAGGTGACAGTGCTACCCACCAAGCCACCCCTTAAATCTGACTCTCTTGCATACATTTGTAATAAAATCTTCTGTCTTACTTAGCCTTCTGCTTCCTTGTATAGAAATAGGCTAAATACAGGGGGTAGAAAGTCCTGCTGTCCACTACAAAGGACATTGAATGAAATTGCTGTACATTTTTAAATCTTTTAAAACAATTTGATTATTAGGAAAAGATTACAAGAAAGATCATGAGCTGCCACACACCCACAAATGTGACATTAATAAAAAGCCCAGGGTGTACTCTATAAAGTACAGTAGTACTCAAATGGATTGCATCAATGGTGCTTGTGTTAGAGATCTCGGACACATGTTCCCACAGGGGACAAAAATGAATTGCTCTGTCTCAGAAGGATATGTTAATTAAAGCTCATAATGTCACTCATTACAGTTTACTTTAGAAATACAAGATCTGATAACTGACCTTACAAATTTTGAAGCAGATCTGTGATGGAAATGTTGTGTTTCAATAAACAATAAAAGTTATCAGGAGCAATTCCTTAGAAGGACACCAAAGGGGTTACCAAAAGTACAGTTGTTATACATCAGGTGTGCCCAATACGTCGATCGTGATCTACCAGTTGTTCGCACAGTGCATACTGGTACATCGCCCCTCATTCTAACAGGTCAGCGTGATTTACATGAAATGTGGCCACTGTTTTTCTAATTTGCGGTTTGCCTCCACCTCCACCTAATTTATTACAGGTTAGAACATAACATAAAAAAACCTCTCTGTTTCTAAACTCACTGTCCATTTTATCAGCTCCACTTACCATATAGAAGCACTTTGTTGTTCTACAATTACTGACTGTAGTCCATCTGTTTCTCTACATGAATTTAAAACCTGGAGAATGCGGGCATCGATCCCGCTACCTCTCGCATGCTAAGCGAGCGCTCTACCATTTGAGCTAATTCCCCTGATGAAGGACCCTCCTTTACCCTTTGTAAATTGTAATGTACTAACAGAGCATTGATGCTGCATTATGAAAGGGCCAAAATAGTGCAGGATATGCCAACTGTTTAGTGCAGTGCAATAACAAAGCGGCTCCGTGAAGCAAAAACTAAAATTATGATGCATGTAATTCAACATAAAATATGTGGGTATTAATATCTAAAACTCAGTGCATTATTAGGCTACACATAAATATAGATTTAAACTGTCTTCTATTTACTACAGTCTGTTTGAAACAGCTGGGCGTACAACTATTTGGTGTGGAGAACATGTTACACATACAGTGTGCTATTATTTCAAGCTGATGAAGTACATGCTATTTTACTTACAAACATCTCACAAAGTACAAATTCTTCATCATTCTAAATAAACCACGTAGTACGGGACACTACCGCTTACCTAATGCAGTAAGAAGCAACTCGCCCAAACAGGGACTTGAACCCTGGACCCTCAGATTAAAAGTCTGATGCTCTAACGACTGAGCTATCCAGGATCTCGAACTTACTTTAATCCTCACAAGAATGTGACTTAAATTACAAACTTTAACATACGTTGTCCTGTAAAACTTCAATTTATATAAAATGTTTTTATTTCTGTTTCGGCTCTCTTGAAGGCGATTATATCAAGTTTTAGGTGAAGTATGTTGCTGCTTACACACACAACGAAAAACATCTCAGGAGGAAAATTTTATGTTATGTGCATTTATATGTGGCAAAATAAAAAAAATCTATAAAAATCAAATTGAGTTAGCAAAGAACCTTGAATTATACTAAAGGGTTCTTCAAGTAGAAACAGTTCTAGCAAGAACACAAAAAACCCTAAAGAAACACTTCTTAAGACTTAGTCTTAGTTTTTTATTATTTCAAATGCCATTCATTATTTCAAATGCCATTAATAATTTATAATCACTGATTTGTGAGATATCAGCAGTAGTAGGTCATGTTTAACTGGTTTAATATTGTTTAAGCGCTGATTATCGGCTGTTTTTCGTGAGTATGTTGGGCGGTTTTCCATGCATTTTGGCTTAATTTGAAATGCGCAATCTGGCAACCCTGGTTGAAGCGTTCATTCATATTTTGGAGCGATGTATGTTTGTATGCTACAACCCCTGGCAAAAATTATGGAATCACCACTCTTGGAAGATGTTCTGTCAATTGTTTAATTTTGTAGAAAAAAAATAAATCACAGACATGCCACAAAACTATCATTTTTCAAAATGTCAACCTTCTGGCATTAAGAAACAATAAAAAAAAGAAACAAATATAATAGTTGTGGTCAGTCACAATTGCTTTTTTTAGATCAAGTAGAGGAAAAAAATATGGAATCACTCAAATCTGAGGAAAAAATTATGGAATCACTCTGTAATTTGCAGTTTAAAAACAAAACATCTGCAGCAGATTAGATTTGCTAATTATTCTTCAGTTTAAAAAGAGTGCTTACACCTCGGAGAGCTGTTGCACAAAGCAGATTGTCATGAATCATGGTTCCAACACAAGATATGTCAGTTGAAACAAATGAGAGGATTATAAAACTCCTTCAAGAAGATAAATCATTGTGGAATGTCGCAAAAGATGTTGGTTGTTCCCAGTAAGCTGTGTTTAAAATCTGGACCAAGTACAAACAAAATGGGAAGGTTGTAAAAGGGAAGCATACTGGTAGACCAAGTAAGACATCAAAGCATCAAGATAGAAAACTTCTTGAAAACAGAAAATGCACAACAAAACAAATGAGAAACAAGTGGCCGGAAAGTGGAGTCAATGTCTGTGACTGAACTGTAAGAAATCACCTAAAATAAATGGGATTTACATACAGAAAAGCCAAACAAAAGCCACCATTAACACCTAAAAAGAAAAGAACAAGGTTAAAGTAGGCTAAAGAAAAGCAATCGTGGACTGTGGGTGACTGGATAAAAGTGATCTTCAGTGATGAATCGCGAATCTGCATTGGGCAAGGTGATGATGCTGGAACTTTTGTTTGGTGTCTGTCCAATGAAATTTATGAAGATAACTGCCTAAAGAAAACATGTTAATTTCCACAGTTGTTGATGATATGGGCCTGCATGTTGGGTAAAGGCACAGGGGAGATGGTCTTCAATAAATGCCAAAGTCCACATTGAAATTTTGGACGCTTTTCTTATTCCATCAGTTAAAAGGATGTTTGGTGATGATGACTTCATTTTTCAAGATGATAATGCATCTTGCCATAGGGCAAAGGACGTGAAAACTTTCCTTCAAGAAAACATATAATGTCAATGGCATGGCCTGCAAATAGTCCGGATCTCAATCCATTTGAAAATCTCTGGTGGAAATTGAAGAAAATGGTCAATGACAAGGTTCCAACCTGCAAAGCTGATCTGGCAACAGCAAGAGACAGTTGAAGGCAGATTGATGAAGAATACTGTTTGTCATTAGTTAACTCCATGCCTCAGAGAGTTTAAACCATTATAAAAGCCAGAGGTGGTGCAACAAAGTAATAATGGTGCAGTGTTTTCTAATGATTCCATAATTTTTTCCTCAGATTTGAGTGATTCCATATTTTTTTCCTCTACTTGATCTAAAAAAAAGCAATTGTGACTGACCACAACTATTATACTTGTTTCTTTTTTTATTGTTTCTTAATGCCAGAGGGTTGACAGTTTGAGAAATGATAGTTTTGTGGCATGTCTGTGATTTATTTTTTTTCTACAAAATTAAACAATTGAAAGAACATCTTCCAAGAGTGGTGATTCCATAATTTTTGCCAGGGGTTGTAGAATATAAATAACATCTTTTACAAACTGCTGTCTATTTACATTGACATTTTCTCTTCTGTCTAAACCTTGAAATTGGGTTTGTAAAAGTAAGCGATATTGTGGATAATATATTTAATGAGCTGAACTAACTGAGAGAAGCGCTAACGGTGGTGGAAGAGTCTAAAAGGGTTTGGAACATAGTCGTATCATCATAGCAGTACAACACAGTTTTGTCCGTAGCATCCGAAAATATCCAGAAGCTAATATACAAAAAACATTTATTTTAATACACTTACCTTGTTGAAAAAAGTATGACCACATTTTCTAAACAAACACAGTATCCGCTGCTGCAGTCTCTACACAAACTTTTCTGCACTGAAATCGCAAGGACACATTTTATGGATATTACGGTAATGCACGGAAAACGCGTCATACAGTCATGCAAGCACATACAACAGTGTGTGAGTTTACACTAATCAACCATAACATTAAAACCACCTCCTTGTTTCTACACTCACTGTCCATTTTATCAGCTCCACTTACCATATAGAAGCACTTTGTAGTTCTACAATTACTGACTCTAGACTGCTCACTCTGTTCTTCAATGGTCAGGACCCCCACAGGACCACCACAGAGCAGGTATTATTTAGATAGTGGATGATTCTCAGCACTGAGAATCAGGGCAGTGGTTCATTATTCCTGGTTCAATCGATTAAGACTCCCATGAAGTCACCCAAATGTCAAAGTATCCCCACACAATCACACTTCCACCACCTGGTGGTATGATGGATGTTCTTATTGTTTCTTATTATGGAATACATTCATTCATTCACTGCCTGTTTTATCCTGGTAATGATCACTGTGAGTCTTTTTTTCAAAAAAACTTCAAAAACTAAATAAAAAAGATAATAATATAATTTCAGTTATATCAATAGCAGTGATCAAACTAAGAAATAAAACTCTGATGCATTTTAATATTGTAGCATTATAAGTTCATGTGTTTCTGTCAAAACAAAACAAAAAAGGTATGTAAATAAAACTGTTTAAGAGTAAATAGGGCGTTAATGACATGGTAACAGACTGGCCTAAAGATTGATGCTGCAACGAATTTCGCCTTAATTTTATCATTTCAGATTCCGAGTTGCTGCCAAATGATCATAATGTTTCTGCACTGGAGAATGCGGGCATCGATCCCACGACCTCTCGCATGCTAAGCGAGCGCTCTACAATTTGAGTTAATTCCCCTTACGAAGACTCCACCTTTACTAATGTACTAACAGAGCATTGATGCTGCATTATAAAGTCAGGGTGCAAGTGTTTAAGCTCAGACTCAGCTTTATAGTCATTCTACTGTATTATATAATACAATATTAACTGTATTCATATTATTCAATCTTGTGGACGATTGAATAGCCTACAACAAGCACAAACCGGGTTTGAGTTCGTAACAAATAATCCAGTCAGTTAAAAAGCCAACAAGAAGGCTGTACCTAATACACTCATACCAGAGAAAACACACCCTAACATGCTAGTGCCGTTACAGTGCTAACAATGGTCCATCCAAAAACATTAATTGGTCAGTTGGAGTGCTCATATGGGGCTCCCTTTCTATTGATATATGATTTACAGCCTAGTGACAAAGTGTACAGTGCAGCAAATGGGTTACAGATTAAGGAGTTAGTACAAATCTCTGGGTAAGGTCATAGCCTCCCATGGCTTCTCCTACCACTCCTATGCAGATGACACTCAGCTCGTTCTGTCATTTCCTTTTTCAGACACACAAGTCTCAGCTCGCATCTCAGCATGTCTGCGAGATATCTCACAATGGATGTCAGCTCATCATCTAAAACTTTATCCCAGCAAGACAGAGGTGTTGCTTATTCCTGGAGATCAGTCTCCAACCCAGGACCTAGTCATTTCTCTGGATGACTCCCAGATCAGACCATCTGATAAGGTAAGAAGTCTTGGTGCTGTCCTGGATAACCAGCTGACCTTCTCTCCTTATATAGCCAACATGACAAGATCGTGCCGGTTCCTCCTGTACAACATCAGGAAGATTCGGCCATTTCTCTCCAGGAAAGCTACCCAGATTCTGGTCCAATCACTTGTAATCTCACGGTTGGACTACTGCAACTCCCTCCTGGCAGGAGCTCCCATGTCCACTATTAAACCCTTGCAGCTCATTCAAAATGCAGCTGCCCGTCTGGTTTTTAACCAGCCCAAACACTGCCACATCACCCCACTGCTGCGTTCTCTTCACTGGCTTCCTGTAGCTGAACGCATTCAGTTTAAAAACTGATGCTCGCCTACAAAGCCAAAAATGGACCAGCCCCAAGCTACCTTCGCGGTCTAATCAAACCCCCGCTCTGTACCACGCAACCTCCGAATCACTAGTCTCGCCCGACTTGATCCTCCACCCAGGACTAAAGGAAGACAAGCATCAAGGCTCTTCTCTGTTCTAGCACCCAAGTGGTGGAATGGACTTCCTCTGTCCGTCCGAACATCTGAGTTTCTTGCTGTCTTTAAAAAACGATTAAAAACCCACCTTTTTACTAAGCACTTAAGCTGACTTGTACATATTTACTAACATTTTTTTTCCATTTCCAAAAAAAAAACAACCCACTTTTGTTCTAACAGGTTTCAGCAGATTTGTGTTCTTTGACTAGGGCTGGGTATCGCCACCAATTTCCTGGATCGATTCGATTCCGATTCACCAGGTCCCGATTCGATTCGATCTTCGATTTTCGATTCGATTTTCGATCCAATTTCGATTCAACACATTTAGGGGCCAGTGATAGCTCAGTGGTTAAGGTACTGGACTAGTAAACAGAAGGTTGCCGGTTCAAGCCCCGCCACCACCAAGTTGCCACTGTTGGGTCCCTGAGCAAGGCCCTTAACCCTCAATTGCTCATCGTGTTCTGCTCATTGTGTAAGTCGCTTTGGATAAAAGCGTCTGCTAAATGCTGAAAATGTAAAAATGTAAATTTAGGCATATTTGAGTTACATTAACAGGTTTTGTTTACATATGTACAGATGTTCAGAGAACGAATGTGATAATTGTACAAAGAACACTCATTATTAAAAATATTTGTGTATTTTGTTTACATAAATAATTAATCCAAAACAGAAAACAGTAACATTCAACAGCCAGGTGTATGTTTACATTACATTTACAATGTTGTAGCATGTCAGACAAATGAAATAATAATAAAAAATGAATGTTACTGTTTTCTTCCATTTGTCTGACATGCTACAACATTGTAAATGTAATGTAAACATACACCTGGCTGTTGTACAGCTTATGCCAAGTTTACACTACACGACACTCTGATTAACACGTGGTCACTGTAATGTTCACACTACACGACTGATCGGCGATGGGGAGTTTTACACTACACCATCCATCACCAGGGGGAATCACAGGCGAGCTTCTCTGGTCTCCAAAACTACGTTTTGTCACGAAAACACACGTGAGAAGTCAAGTCAAGTCAAGTCAACTTTATTTATATAGCGCTTTTTACAATAGACATTGTCTCAAAGCAACTTTACAAAATCCAGGACCAACAGATACAAAAACCCCTGTTGAGCAAGCCGAGGGCGACTGTGGCAAGGAAAAACTCCCTGAAAATTACAGGAAGAAACCTTGAGAGGAACCAGACTCAGCAGGGCCCATCCTTCATGGGTGGCCTGGAGGATACTTTAAATAAATACACGATTTACACAAATCATACAAACACAGAATTAAATGATCTAAAAGTCATAACTGGTAATAAATAGATAAATAAACAATTAAATAATAATAGAGTTGTTATCCACTCTAGTCTTCAATAAAGTCTGTAGTGATTTCTTGTCGTTGCAATTACTCCAGACCAGTCACATCTGACAGGAGCAGCATCGTTGTCCCGGCAGTCTCGACTTCAATCCTTAACCTCGGCGGGTAAACAGGTTTCCATCAGAATGCCCTCGGGGTAAAACAACAGAGAATGTAGTTAATAATGTACAATGCTAGTTGACAAACAGTTTTACAGAGAGTTTTAGACTCCGGCAGCCCTAATTATTACAGCATAACTAAAAGGGAGAGCAAGCAGGTAACAAGGTCATGAAGGCTTTCACAGGACATCAGCGCCCATCTCCCCACCGTCACCAAACCTGAGTGATCGGACAAGAGAGGCAGAACGACAGCAACCCAACATCCCTGATCACCACAAGTTTCTATGACCAAGAACCCCCAAGCTCTGCGCCTTTGTCTATACTAATCAAAAGCCTGAGAAAATAAATATGTTTTCAGTCTAGACTTAAACATTGAGACTGTGTCCGAATCCCGAATAGAGGCAGGAAGATTATTCCAGAGTTGTGGAGCTTTGTAGGAAAACGCTCTTCCACCAGCCGTGATCTTTTTAATTTTAGGAACTATAAGTAACCCTGCATCTTGTGAACGAAGTGGACGTGCTGGGTTGTAGTAATTAATAAGCTCACTCAGATACTGTGGAGCCAGACCATGTAGCGCTTTATAAGTTAGTAAAAGTATTTTGTAATCAATGCGAAATTTAACTGGCAGCCAGTGTAGAGATGATAGAACAGGAGTAATATGGTCAAATTTTTTAGTTCTAGTTAGCACTCGAGCTGCTGCATTTTGAACTAACTGGAGTTTGTTTAAGGATCTACCAGAGCATCCAGTTAGAAGAGCATTACAATAATCTAACCGAGAAGTTATAAACGCATGGATCAGTTTTTCGGCGTCATTAACAGATAGTATATTTCTTATTTTAGAAATGTTACGCAAATGATAGAAAGCAACTCTAGTAATATTATTAACGTGTGTATCAAATGAGAGATCTGAATCTATTGTGACACCTAAGTTTTTTACATCTGGGCTGGGAGTAACAGAGAACGTGTTTAAGTTTAGCACCAGGTTAGACAATTTGTCTCTTGCAGCTTTAGAGCCAACAAGTAAAACCTCTGTTTTATCTGAATTAAGTAAAAGAAAATTACACGACATCCAGTTTTTTATGTCGTTTATACAATCTTCTATCTTACTGATTGTGTCAGTATCATTTGGTTTGGCTGATATATACAGCTGTGTGTCATCTGCATAGCAGTGAAAGTTTATGCCATGTTTATGAATAATTTCACCTAGTGGAAGCATATAGAGTGTAAATAATAGCGGTCCCAGTACCGACCCCTGTGGAACACCATACTTTACTTTTGTAGTTTCCGAGCATTTATTATTTACATAAACGAATTGAGAGCGGTCAGTCAGATATGATTTAAACCAAGAGAGTGCGAGTCCTTTAACACCTACTGTATTTTCTAGCCTCTCCAGTAAAATGTTATGATCGACCGTATCAAACGCTGCACTAAGATCTAATAGAACAAGAAAAGAGACACATCCATTATCAGAAGACATTAACAACTCGTTAACTACTCTAATTAATGCGGTTTCGGTACTATGATTGGGTCTAAATCCTGATTGAAATTTTTCATGAATACAATTTTCATTCAAATAAGAACATAACTGTTTGGAAACGACTTTTTCTAATATCTTTGAGACAAAAGGAAGGTTTGAAATTGGCCTATAATTAGCTAGTACATGTGGATCAAGATTAGGTTTTTTAATCAGGGGTTTAATAACAGCACTTTTAAACAATTTAGGTACATATCCAAGGCTAAGGGATGCATTGATTAATGTAAGCAGGGGCTCTACAATAGCTGGGAGTAAATCTTTAAGTAAACGAGTTGGAACAGGATCGAGTATACACGATGATGACTTCGATGATTTAATCAACACAGTTAGTTCATTTTGGGAGATTGGATTAAAGGAATTTAGTTGGATTAACTCGTTACTATTATCACCACTGTTATCACCAATGCTGCTCGGAGTGAGTCCATACTTAACATTGGCAAGTGACACAATCTGACTCTGAAGTCGTATTTTTTCTATCTTGTCATTAAAGAATTTTAAAAAATCATCGCTGGTACAGTCAGGCGGTATATTAGATTCAGTTTCATTGACGTTTTTAGTTAATTTGGACACTGTCTCAAAAAGGAATCTGGGATTGTTTTTATTTTTCTCTATTAGGGATGAATAATATAAAGATTTAGCTTTTATAAGTGCATGTTTATACTCAGTTAGAGCATCTTTCCAAGCAATCTTATACACTTCTAGTGTAGTGTGACGCCACTTGCGTTCTAATTTCCGTGCTGCTTGTTTAAGTGCGCATGTGTGGTCATTGTACCAAGGAGCAAGTTTTTTCTCCCTAATCAGTTTAGTTTTGAGTGGGGCTACGTTATCTAAGGTTGTGCGCAGTACGGTCTCTAGGTTTTGAGTTGCCTGATCTAGTTCTTTAGGTTCTGATGCTGATATATTTGGTAATTCTGGTAGGCAGTTTATGAACGCTGCTGCAGTTGCAGATGTAATAGTGCGCTTACATTTAAAACGATTTGGTTGCTGTATATTATTGGACAGGGACACTTCATAAATTAGTAGAGAGTGATCAGAGATTAAGTCATTCTGTGGTATAATTTCCAGGTTGTCTATGTTTATACCATAAGTAAGTATTAAATCTAAGGTATGTTTACAGCAGTGAGTGGGTCCTGTTACATTTTGGGTGATGCCTAAGGATTCTAAAATAGAGTCAAACGCAATTTTGAGTGGATTACACTTATCCTCATAATGAATATTAAAGTCACCAACAATTAAAGCTTTCTTAGTTGATAAAACTAATTTAGAAAGAAAATCGGCAAATTCGTTAAGAAATTCTGAGTAAGGACCAGGGGGTCGATAAACAGTAACCAGCTTAAACATACTATTTTTATCAGATGAACATTTATTGGTTATGTCAGAGATAAGAACTTCAAACGAGTTTGTTATGGGAGATGATTTTACAGTAAGACCTATGTCTTTATCATAAATTGCGGCTATTCCTCCACCACGACCGCTAAGACGTGGCTTATGTTCATAACTGTAACCCGGAGGAGATGCTTCATTTAAACCTAGATACTCATCAGGTCTAGCCCAGGTCTCGGTTAAACACAGGGCACTAAGACAATTATCTGTAATTATTTCATTTACAATTACTGTTTTGCATGCAAGTGACCTGATGTTTAGAAGTCCTAACTTTAGTTTAACTTTACTAGGGTTTTCATGATGCTCATTTAGATTAATTTTAATTAAGTTATTATGACATACTTTTTGAATTTGTTTTGGCTTACACCTGCCACGGTAAACAGACACAGTCTCAATGGTTTGTGACCTAAGGATTCCAGGTGACGTCCGATGGCGACTCGCAGACAGTCGGTTAGGCCTGTTAGTCTGCTGCCTGGTCTTGGCTCTGGATAGTCATTTAACACTATCTGCCGCTACAGTGATGAAAGGTTTAATGATACCACGTCCAAACATGCACATCAACAAGTAGCGAGCAATCAAAGTTTGTGCGCTGATGAAATAAATGAATCTGAGTGGATTTGGCAACACGAGCAGCATGGATCGTTCTGTAGTGAGTTGGAGGTTAATAAATATTTTGTTTTGTAGAGAACGATCTCGCGTGTGCTGATGTATTCTGATAGAAACTATATTGCGCTCCACCACCTGTTTCCAACCTCTCCCCTGTGTTTCCCCTCGCTGTTTCTCACATTGATTGAGAGCCGAGTTTTGATCGCAGAGCGAACACCGAGTTCCTCCCGAATCCAGAGCCGAGCGAAAATCAGTGCAAAAAGTTGTGTAGTGGTCATAACTTGAGCTTCTGCCATGCTAAACTGATGTGCAGGTCAGA
The DNA here is from genome assembly GCF_030014385.1 of Trichomycterus rosablanca. Classification (NCBI taxonomy): domain Eukaryota; kingdom Metazoa; phylum Chordata; class Actinopteri; order Siluriformes; family Trichomycteridae; genus Trichomycterus; species Trichomycterus rosablanca. The sequence goes on along the minus strand of NC_085997.1, from coordinate 8,457,930 downwards.
TCTCGTTGCATGAAAAAACAGTGGCTGGTCACGCGAAATTAAAGGGGGTAACAATAGTAATAGATTTCCGTGTGCACCGTAAAAAGGGGCGTATTTAAAAAAATCTATCTCGCATTTATATGAATCGATATCGGATCGTTCAAATAAAGATCGATTAAAATCGAAAAATCGATTTTATAAACCCACCCCTATCTTTGACTGTTGTTTACTAAAACTTGAGAAATGAAATGTTTACTATGGAAGCACTTCTGTAAGTCGCTCTGGATGAGAGCGTCTGCTAAATGCAGAAAATGTAAAATGTAAATGTAATTAGAGATTTAAACGGTCCTCTATTTACTACAGTCTGTTTGAAACAGCTGGGCGTACAACTAGTTGGTGTGGAGAACATGTTAACACATACAGTGTGCTATTATTTCAAGCTTATCAAGTACATGCTAGTTTACTTACAAAAAACTCACAAAGTACAAATTCTTCATCATTCTAAACAAACCATGTAGTACAGGACATTACCGCTTACCTAATGCAGTAAGAAACAACTCTCCCGAACAGGGACTTGAACACTGGACCTCAGATTAAAAGTCTGACGCTCTAGCGACTGAGCTATCCAGGCTCTGCAAGAAACCTCAATCCTCACAAGGACATGTCCACAAGGATGTGACTTCAATTACAAACTTCAACATACACTGCCTGGCCAAAAATAAAAGTCACCAAAAAACCCTTAAGAAACACTTCTTAGTACTACATACATCAGTTGTATACCACAGAGGTCAGCATGCGATGAAACTTTGATAGTAGATTCAAGATTCAAAGTAGCTTTATTAATAACAGACATTTATTTATTTATTAGTAACGGACATCGTTTTACTTTCTAACTGTGTTCATATTATGCTATCTAGTGAACGATTTAATAGCCTACAATGAGCACAAACAGGGTTTGAGTTCTTAATAAATAATAAATAATCTTAATAAATAATCGAGTCAGTTAAAAACCCAACAAGAAGGCTGTACCTAATACACTCATACCAGAGAAAACACACCCTAACATGCTAGTGCCGTTACAGTGCCAAAAACATTATTTGGTCAGTTGGAGTGCTCATATGGGGCTCCCTTTCTATTGATACATGGTTTACAGCCTAGTGACAAAGTGTACAGTGCAGCAAATGGGTTACAGTCAGTACATTTACCAAACATAATAATTTGTGAAAAGATTAAGCAGTTTGTACAAATATTAGTCTGTGTGGGGTGGGAGTGGCGTCAACAGTGTCCAAGCTAGACAGAATGGTTTTAGCAGTCTAAGGCACTGTGACAACTCATGCTTTACACAAATTTACGTCTTTAACCCTCTACCATACATAATAATGTGAAAAGATTAAGCAGTTTGTGCAAATCTTAGACCATGTGGGGCGAGGGTGGTATCAATGGTACCCCAGCTGGTCAGGATGGCCGAGCGGTCTAAGGTGCTGCGTTCAGGTTGCAGTCTTCCCTGAAGGCGTGGGTTCGAATCCCACTTCTGACAGCTCATGCTTTAAACAAATTTACATATTTAACCCTCTACCATACATAATAATGTGAAAAGATATGCCATTAATAATTTATAATCACTGATTTGTGAGATATCAGAAGTAGTAGGTCATGTTTAACTGGTTTAATATTGTTTAAGCGCTGATTATCGGCTGTTTTTCGTGAGTATGTTTGGGCGGTTTTCCATGCATTTTGGCGGGCTTTTAAATGCGCAATCTGGCAACCCTGGCTGAAGCGTTCATTCATATTTTGGAGCGATGTATGTTTGTATGCTAGAATATAAATAACATCTTTTACAAACTGCTGTCTATTTACATTGACATTTTCCCTTCTGTCTAAACATTTTTGGAATTGGGTTTGTAAAAGTAAGCGATACTGTGGATAATATATTTAATGAGCTAAACTAACTGAGAGAAGCGCTAACGGTGGTGGAAGAGTCTAAAAGGGTTTGGAACATAGTCGTATCATCATAGCAGTACAACACAGTTTTGTCCGTAGCATCCGAAAATATCCAGAAGCTAATATACACAAAGTTTTCTTTAAAAAATAAACTTACCTTGTTAATAAAGTATGACCTCAAAATCAAAACAAACACAGTATCCGCTGCTGCAGTCTCTACACAAACTTTTCTGCACTGAAATCTCAAGGACACATTTTATGGATATTACGGTAATGCGCTGAAAAACGCGTCCTACAGTCATGCAAGCACATACAACAGTGTGTGAGTTTACACTAATCAACCATAACATTAAAACCACCTCCTTGTTTCTACACTCACTGTCTATTTTATCAGCTCCACTTACCATATAGGAGCACTTTGTAGTTCTACAATTATTGACATGACCCCCACAGAGCAGGTGTTATCTAGGTGGTGGATCATTCTCAGCACTGCAGTGACACTGACATGGTGTTGGTGTGTTAGTGTGTGTTGTGCTGGTATGAGTGGATCAGACACAGCAGCGCTGCTGGAGTTTTTAAATACCGTGTCCACTCACTGTCCACTCTATTAGACACTCTTACCTAGTTGGTCCACCTTGTAGAGACAGTCAGAAACGATCGCTCATCTATTGCTGCTGTTTGAGTTGGTCATCTTTTAGACCTTCATCAGTGGTCATAGGACACTTCCCACAGGGCGCTGTTGGCTGGATGTTTTTGGTTGGTGGACTATTCTCAGTCCAGCAGTGACAGTGAGGTGTTTAAAAACCTGCAGCGCTGCTATGTCTTATCCACTCATACCAGCACAACACAGGAGAGTCCTGACCATTGAAGAACAGCATAAAAGGGGGATAAAAAAGCATGTTGAGAAACAGATGGATTACAGTCAGTAATTGTAGAACTACAAAGTGCTTCTATATGGTGGAGCTGATAAAATGGACAGTGAGTGTAGAAACAAGGAGGTGGTTTTAATGTTATGGCTGATCGGTGTACAGTGTATCACAAAAGTGAGTACACCCCTCACATTTCTGCAAATATTTCATTATATCTTTTCATGGGACAACACTATAGACATGAAACTTGGATATAACTTAGAGTAGTCAGTGTACAACTTGTATAGCAGTGTAGATTTACTGTCTTCTGAAAATAACTCAACACACAGCCATTAATGTCTAAATGGCTGGCAACATAAGTGAGTACACCCCACAGTGAACATGTCCAAATTGTGCCCAAAGTGTCAATATTTTGTGTGACCACCATTATTATCCAGCACTGCCTTAACCCTCCTGGGCATGGAATTCACCAGAGCTGCACAGGTTGCTACTGGAATCCTCCTCCACTCCTCCATGATGACATCACGGAGCTGGTGGATGTTAGACACCTTGAACTCCTCCACCTTTCACTTGAGGATGCGCCACAGGTGCTCAATTGGGTTTAGTCTATCACCTTTACCTTCAGCTTCCTCAGCAAGGCAGTTGTCATCTTGGAGGTTGTGTTTGGGGTCGTTATCCTGTTGGAAAACTGCCATGAGGCCCAGTTTTCGAATGGCGGGGATCATGCTCTGTTTCAGAATGTCACAGTACATGTTGGAATTCATGTTTCCCTCAATGAACTGCAGCTCCCCAGTGCCAGCAACACTCATGCAGCCCAAGACCATGATGCTACCACCACCATGCTTGACTGTAGGCAAGATACAGTTGTCTTGGTACTTCTCACCAGGGCGCCGCCACACATGCTGGACACCATCTGAGCCAAACAAGTTTATCTTGGTCTCGTCAGACCACAGGGCATTCCAGTAATCCATGTTCTTGGACTGCTTGTCTTCAGCAAACTGTTTGCGGGCTTTCTTGTGCGTCAGCTTCCTTCTGGGATGACGACCATGCAGACCGAGTTGATGCAGTGTGCGGCGTATGGTCTGAGCACTGACAGGCTGACCTCCCACGTCTTCAACCTCTGCAGCAATGCTGGCAGCACTCATGTGTCTATTTTTTAAAGCCAACCTCTGGATATGACGCCGAACACGTGGACTCAACTTCTTTGGTCGACCCTGGCGAAGCCTGTTCCGAGTGGAACCTGTCCTGGAAAACCGCTGTATGACCTTGGCCACCATGCTGTAGCTCAGTTTCAGGGTGTTAGCAATCTTCTTATAGCCCAGGCCATCTTTGTGGAGAGCAACAATTCTATTTCTCACATCCTCAGAGAGTTCTTTGCCATGAGGTGCCATGTTGAATATCCAGTGGCCAGTATGAGAGAATTGTACCCAAAACACCAAATTTAACAGCCCTGCTCCCCATTTACACCTGGGACCTTGACACATGACACCAGGGAGGGACAACGACACATTTGGGCACAATTTGGACATGTTCACTGTGGGGTGTACTCACTTATGTTGCCAGCTATTTAGACATTAATGGCTGTGTTGAGTTATTTTCAGAAGACAGTAAATCTACACTGCTATACAAGTTGTACACTGACTACTCTAAGTTATATCCAAGTTTCATGTCTATAGTGTTGTCCCATGAAAAGATATAATGAAATATTTGCAGAAATGTGAGGGGTGTATACTCACTTTTGTGATACACTGTATGCGTGGCTTTCCTCCGGGTTTGAAAATGTGCCAGTAGGTGTAATTGCTGCTCTAAATTGCACCTGTATGTGTGAGTGAGTGGATAAATTAGTGTGTGATGCTTTGCGATGGTTTGACGCGCCCTGTCCAGGGTGTATTTTTGTCTCGAGCCCAGTGTTCGTGACACTGGACCCACGCTTGCCCTGTAATGCTGAATATCAATACAGGCAAATGAAGCGCATTTAAAAAAGCTTTAAAGCATTCTTAAAAAATGATCAGGCCAACCTTTTTAAAAAGTAGATCCCGATGACCTGTTGACTGAAATAGTAGATCCCAAGCCACAGAAGTGTGGGCACCAGTTTTACATTGGCTACGGTTTAAAAAGACGTACCAACAATGGCCTGTAGATGCCGCACTGTGGTCGTTTTTAAAAGCAAGCCAATTATGCCACCGAACTTAAATATGTACAATACTTTATAATGTATCAATTGTAACAGTATCAAATAATAAAACATTATAAAAAATTATAAGTTTATGCGTTTCTGTCAAAACAAAACAAAAAAGGTATGTAAACAAAACTGTTTTAGCGTAAATAGGGCGTTACTGACATTGTAACACGGACAGACTAGCCTTATGGTTAATGCTGCAAAGAATTTTACCGTAATTTCATCTTTTCAGATTGCAAAATGATCATAATGTTTGTGCACTGGAGAATGTGGGCATCGATCCCACTACCTCTCGCATGCTAAGCGAGCGCTCTACCATTTGAGCTAATTCCCCTTACACAAAACTTTCCTTTACCCTTTGTAAATTGTAATGTACTAACAGAGTGTTAATGCTGCATTATAAAGTGAGAGTGCAACATGTTTAAGCTCACGTACTCTTTTCTATATTATGCGTTGTTTTTCATTAAAATGTTATGTGCATTTATATGTGGCAAAATAAAAAAATCCATAAAAATCAAATTGAGTTAGCAGAGAACCTTAAATTATACTAAATGGTTCTTCAAGTAGAAACAGTTCTACCAAGAACACCTAAAAGAACCCTTAAGAAACACTTCTTAGTGCTACATACATCAGTTGTATTCCACACAGGTCAGCATGCGATGAAACTTTGCTCGAAACAGACATCGTTTTACTTTCTAACTGTATTCATATTATGTCATCTAGTGGACAATTGAATAGCCTACAACGAGCACAAACAGGGTTTGAGTTCTTAATGAATAATAATTAATCTTAAAAAATAATCCAGTCAGTTAAAAACCCAACAAGAAGGCTGTACCTAATACACTCAGACTAGAGAAAACACACCCTAACATGCTAGTGCTGTTACAGTGCTAAGAATGATCCACCCAAAATCATTATTTGGTCAGTTGGAGATCTCATATGGGGCTCCCTTTCTATTGAATTTTGGTTTACAGCCTAGTGACAAAGTGTACAGTGCAGCAGATGGGTTACAGTCAGTACATTTACAATACATGATAATGTGAAAATATTAAGCAGTTTACGGGTTCGAATCCCACTTCTGACAGCTCATGATTTAAACAAATCTACTTCTTTAGAGGACACAGCCATCAGGGAATACAGTTTTCATCAAAGGGTGTACATGGTCTGCAACAATGCTGAGGTAGGTGGTACGTGTCAAAGTAAATTCCACATGGATGCCAGGACCCAGGCTTTTGATCTCTGAGAAACTGAATCATGTATTCATCCTGATCTTGCTCTGTTTATTGTTGCAGCTCTGCTGGAGGGTTATTTTTTTGGTGTTTGTGGTGGTGGGGTCTTTGTTCCCATTTTGGTTTATTTAGTATATGATGTACTTTACATCCATTTAAATATGTACTTAAATACTTAAATATCCATTTAAGTATGTTTATTCAGCGTCCATTTACATTGTTACAGCAGTATTTTACGACAAAAATGGAAATGTTCACATTATTGAAATGGATGTAAAGTACATAATTTACTAAATAAACCAAAATGGGAACAAAGACCCCACCACCACCACCACCACCACAAACACCAAGAAAATAACCCTCCAGCAGAGCTGCAACAAGAACAGGACAATCTCCTACAGGTCCAACAAAATCAAAGAAAAAATGCACTTCATAAAAGACCTCACATTGTTCGTCCTAAAGGCTAAGATCAAGGTTTTAAATAAACTGAGTCTGTGATGGTTTAAAAACAACGCATAATATAGAAAAGAGTACGTGAGCTTAAACACGTTGCACCCTCACTTTATAATGCAGCATCAACACTCTGTTAGTACATTACAATTTACAAATCCTAAAGGAAGGTTCTGTGTAAGGGGAATTAGCTCAAATGGTAGAGCGCTCGCTTAGCATGCGAGAGGTAGTGGGATAGATGCCCACATTCTCCAATGCCAAAACACTATGATCACTTAAGGGCAACACATAATATGAAAGTCGTTGCTCACTGAAATGCTGCTTCAAACATTAGGTCAGTCTGTAAGTTCTACAGCGACAGTTATGCTCTATTTTTACTCAAATCGTTTGGTTTAAAGACCTTTTTTGACTTGTTTAAATTGACAAATATAGCGCCCCCTAGCACCCCTGGCTGTATTTGGAAAGCGCTCCCTGACTTCTTTTATTTGTTTAAGAAATCTCTTTCTTTGTGGTAATGTAAGGATTTAAAAGGGCCACTACTTATCAGTACTTACGATTATTTTATATTTAAGCTATACTCTTATTTAAACTGAAAAAACTACTTCAATTACCCTATATACAGTATATATGTGGTACTAACCTTGCACAAAAAAAACACCATTTACTAACACCATTTACAGTAGCTGTATTAACATTATCCCTGACTCACATACCAAACTTGTATACGTTAATAATACTTAAACAAATTAACTATTTACTCATTTACACAATCATTAATATGCATTTCAAACCCCAATATATTTTACAAAAATGTTATAATACAGATTCACTCAAATTACCATCAGTAATATTCAAAACATTATCAATCTCTCCTAAGTTAGGTAAATAACTAACTAAAAAAAGGGTACCCAAAATTACCGTTGCAGGCCTGATCCAACCTAATAGTCCCAATCAGCACAGATCACGAAGTATATTTGGTCGGTTGTGGTGGAGCTGTCCATGTTCTTTGTTTACATGGATGAAACAGAACAAATCCACCAGTCTTTTTCCTTTTGATCTTGGATGAAACAATCAGAGTTTATCCGATGCTTTTAATCCACTGTAATCATCACAGCTGCTGAGGAAGCGTACTGCCTTCAATGTCCATGCACGAAAACTCAAGAGACGAAGTTCACGGCTGATACAGCATAAACAATGTCACTAATCGACTGCAAGATGTTAATATAAGACTCACTGTCCGTTTGTCTTAATGCATCAAGAGAGATAAATCCTAAACAGGTGTTTTACCCGCTTACATGACACTTGTTTCACATCACGCTATTTTCTCCACTTTTTTCTTCTTTTCCACCCACTTTCTCCCGCTCTTTTCCCGACCTGTGACAGTTCATGCTGATTGGCTTAAAAATAAATCAAGGGAGGGCTATACATACACTTTACTTTAAACAGCATAAAACAACCAGAACATTATTTACAGAACAAATAAGAACAACTTATTTACTAGATATAAATTAACATAAACAAAATATTAGTTATGCCCAAATTTTAATTGGGCTACACAAACACACAATAACTTATAATTCTCCAATTTTGAAATGTCTCGGAGTTTTATCTGAAATGACTTTTTGTTAAAGTAGAGGTACGTGACTTTTTAATGGTTTTTCTTCTGGTGAAACTGCTTCATAGAAGATGAACAGCTGAAACTCACGACATTCCCTTTAAAATGCAGCATCAACCCTTAAGTCAGTCTATCAGTGGTACAAAGACAGTTTTGATTGGGTTTAGATCGTCCTAAAGGCTGCGATAAATAGAGTCTGTGATGGTTTAAAAGCAAGGTATAATACAGAAAAGAGTATGTGAGCTTAAACACGTTGCACCCTCACTTTATAATGCAGCATCAACGCTCTGATAGTACATTACAATTGACAAAAGGCTAAAGGGGGTTTTAAAGGTGCTTTAAAGGTGAAGGCTGTTGCTGTTTACACACAAAGAAAAACATCTCTGGAGGAGAATTTTGCACGATTGTTTTCCAGTCATTAAAATGTAATGTGCATTTATATGTGGCAAGAGAAAAAAAAATCCATAAAAATCAAATTGAGTTAGCAAAGAACCTTGAATTCTACTAAAGGGTTCTTCAAGTAGCAACAGTTCTACCAAGAACACAAAAAGAATCCTTAAGAAACACTTCTTAGTGCTACATACATCAGTTGTATTCTAGAGGCGACCGAATCACAGCCGTGATGTTATTCGCGATAACACACTCCCTCTCGTGTTCTATTGCTTGATTCTAACGCAATATTAACTGTATTCATATTATTCCATCTAATGGACGATTGAATAGCCTACAACAAGCACAAACAGGGTTTGAGTTCTTAATAAATAATCCAGTCAGTTAAAAACCCAACAAGAAGGCTGTACCTAATACACTCATACCAGAGAAAACAAACCCTAACATGCTAGTGCCGTTACAGTGCTAACAATGGTCCACCCAAAAACATTATTTGGTCAGTTGGAGTGCTCATATGGGGTTCCCTTTCTATTGATATATGATTTACAACCTAGTGACAAAGTGTACAGTGCAGCAAATGGGTTACAATCAGGAAATTTACCATACATAATAATGTGAAAAGATTAAGCAGTTCGTACAAATGGTGGTGTCGATGGTACCCAAGCTAGTCAGGATGAGGTCTAAAACGCTAAGTTCAGGTCACAGTGTCCCATGAGGCGTGGGTTTGAATCCCACTTCTGACTGCTAGTGCTTTATACAAATTTATGTCTTGAACCCTCTAACATACATAACAATGTGAAAAGATTCAGCACTTTGTACAAACCTTTGGCCATGTGGGAGTGTTGTTGGTAATTGGCATTAGGACCTCGTAAGCATGTCAGGATGGCCGAGCGGTCTAAGGCGCTGCGTTCAGGTCGCAGTCTCCCCTGGCGGCGTGAGTTCGTATCCCACTTCTGACATCTCAAGCTTTATACAAAGTTACTTCTTCAGAGTCAACAGCCATCAGAGAATACAGTTTGCATGAAAGGGTGTACATGGTCTGCAACAATGCTGAGGTAGGTGGTACGTGTCAAAGTAACATCCACATGGATGCCAGGACCTTGGTTTTTGATCTCTAAAAATGTGAGAAATTTAAACATGTATTCATCCTGATCATAAAGTATGTTTATTCAGCGTCTATTTACATTGTTACAGAAGTATTTTACAATTGAAATGTTCACATTATTTAAATGTATGTAAAGTACATTGTATACTAGCTGTTTACTTTTTTCCCTAAGTAAAAACTGTCATTACCTCAACATGTCATTACCAACACATAACTTCTTGTGATGGTAAAGACACTTAGTGATGGTAATAACAGGTTTTTAGTTTCACCATCACTATCTTGTTATCTCTTTAATAATTAAAGCTAATTAAAGCTAAATAAGCATAATGGTTTTATTATACAAGGAAACATTAATTTTCACTGATTAGTCAATATGGCCCACAAGATATCAGCAGAGATCCAAAAAAATATCAGTAATTACATGAAAAAGAAAAGGTAAGTTTAAAGTAATATCACAACCTTCAAAATGGGAACAAGGGAGCATCGTAAGGGGAATTAGCTCAAATGGTAGAGCGCTCGCTTAGCATGTGAGAGGTAGCGGGATCGATGCCCGCGTTCTCCAGTGCAGATACATTATGATTATTTAAGGGTATCATGTAATATGAAACTCGTTGCGGCATCGCTTAATGAAACGCAGCATCAAAAATTATGATCAGGATTTAAGTGAGTCTTTAAGGCAACAAAAAATATGTGGGTATTAATATCTAAAACTATCTAAGCCTATTATTAGGCTACACATAAATATAGATTTAAACTGTCCTCTATTTACTACAGTCTGTTTGAAACAACTAGTTGGTGTGGAGAACATGTTACACACACAGAGCGCTATTATTTCAAGCTTATCAAGTACATGGTATTTCACTTAATAACATCTCACAAAGTACAAATTCTTCAACTTTCTAATTAAACCATGTTGTACGGGACATTACCGCTTACCTAATGCAGTAATAAACAACTTGCCCAAACAGGGACTTGAACCCTGGACCCTCAGATTAAAAGTCTGACGCTCTACCGACTGAGCTACCCGGGCTCTGCAAGTTGCTTTAACCCTCACAAGGACGTGACTTGAATTACAAACTTTAACATACGTTGTCCTGTAGAACAGTTCCAGCAAGAACACCAAAAAAAACCCTTAAGAAACACTTCTTAGTACTACATACATTAGTTGTATTCCACACAGGTCAGCATGCGACATCGTTTTACTTTCTAACTGTATTCATATTATGCCATCTATATTACGGTGGCCCGCTGAGTTAAAACACAATAACATTTACAAAACAAACAAAAGCTGACAACACAACAACAATAAGGAAAAACACGAATATATTAAGAGACAACACAAATTCTTTAAGGTGGAACGCAATTACATTAAGGGAGAACACAACGAAATTAAGGAAACACGAATACACACTACACTACATCTAGTGGTCGATTGAATAGCCTACAACCAGCTCAAACAGGGTTTGAGTTATTAACACATAATCCAGTCAGTTAAAAACCCAACAAGAAGGCTGTACCTAATACATTCATACCAGAGAAAACACACCCTAACATGCTAGTGCCGTTACAGTGCTAACAATGGTCCACCCAAAAACATTATTTGGTCAGTTGGAGTGCTCATATGGGGCTCCCTTTCTATTGATATATGATGTGGTGTCAACGGTACCCAAGCTAGTCAGGATGCGGTCTAAGGTGCTGCGTTCAGGTCACAGTCTCTCATTGAGGCGTGGGATTGAATCTCACTTCTGACAGCTCATGCTTTATACAAATTTACATCTTTAACCCTCTACCATACATAATAATATGAAAAGATACAACAGTTCATCTAAAGCTTAGTCCACATGGGGGTGTTGTGGGATTGGTATTAGACCTTTGCAAGCAGGTCAGGATGGTTGAGTGGTCTAAGGTGCTGTGTTTAGTTTGCAGTTTCCCCTGGAGGCCTGGGTTCGAATTCCACTTCTAACGTTTTACATTTACATTTTCTGCATTTAGCAGACGCTCTCATCCAGAGCGACTTACAGAAGTGCTTCCATAGTAAACATTTCATTTCTCAAGTTTTAGTAAACAACAGTCAAAGAACACAAATCTGCTGAAACCTGTTAGAACCAAAGTGTTTTTTTTGTTTTTGTTTTTTTGGAAATGGAAAAAAAATGTTAGTAAATAAGTACAAGTCAGCTTAAGTGCTTAGTAAAAAGGTGGGTTTTTAATCGTTTTTTAAAGACAGCAAGAGACTCAGATGTTCAGACAGACAGAGGAAGTTCATTCCACCACTTGGGTGCTAGAACAGAGAAGAGCCTTGATGCTTGTCTTCCTTTAGTCCTGGGTGGGGGCTCAAGTCGAGCGAGACTAGTGGCTCGGAGGTTGCGTGGTACAGAGCGGGGTTTGATTAGACCCCGATGGTAGCTTGGGGCTGGTCCATTTTTGGCTTTGTAGGCGAGCATCAGTGTTTTAAACTGAATGCGTGCAGCTACAGCTCAAATTAACATCTTTAACCCTCTACCATACATAATAATGTGAAAAGATTTGTTTCAAGATTGTTTCAAAGTTATTGCATGTTTGTCAATTAAAAAAATTAATAAAGATCTTTAAACTAAACGATGAATGAAAATAGAGCGAAAACTGACCTCATTTTTGACGCAGCGTTTCAGTGAGCAATGACGAAACGAGTCTTACATTACGTGTTGCCTTTAAATGATCATAATGTTTCTGCATTGGAGAATGCGGGCATCGATCCCGCTACCTCTCGCACGCGAAGCAAGCACTCTACCAATTAAGCTAATTCCCCATATAAGGAACTCGCCTTTACCCTTTGTAAATTGTAATGTACTAACAGATCATTGATGCTGCATTATAAAGTGGGGGTTCAACGTGTTTAAGCTCACGTACTCACGTTTATCGCAGCCTTTAGGACGAACTGAACCAAATCGTAACTTTGTACCACTGACAGACTGTCTTAAGGGTTGATGCTGCATTATGTAGGGGCCAAAATAGTGCAGGATATACCAACTGTTTAGTGCAGTGCAATAACAAAGCAGCTCTGTGAAGCAATAACTAAAATTATGATGCATGTCATTCAACATAAAATATGTAGGTATTAATATCTAAAACTCAGTGCATTATTAGGCTGCACATAAATATAGATTTAAACGGTCCTATATTTACTACAGTCTGTTTAAAACAACTAGTTGGTGTGGAGAACATGTTACACATGCAGTGTGCAATTATTTCAAGCTTATCAAGTACATGCTATTTTACTTAGAAATATCTCACAAAGTACAAATTCTTCATCATTCTAAACAAAGCATGTAGTACGGGACATTACCACTTACCTAATACAGTAAGAAACAACTCACCCGAACAGGGACTTGAACCCTGGACCCTCAGATTAAAAGTCTGATGCTCTACCGACTGAGCTATCCAGGTTCTCAACTCATGATGTTTACCAGTTTGGTGTAGCTTGTGCTCCATCACAAGTGTGGTGACTGCACTTGCAACCTCTTTGACTTCTATTGGAAAATGCAGGTAGAAATTGCATACGTAGTTGCTCGTTTCGATCTGCCCCTTACCCAGTGGTAGTGTGGCCGAGCGGTCTAAGGCGCTGGATTAAGGCTCCAGTCTCTTCGGGGGCATGGGTTCGAATCCCACCGCTGCCAACTCATGCTTTTCAACGCCGGCTCCATGTTTACCCACCCAATGCAACGTATACTCAATCACAATCCCAAGTGTGGCACATGCCCTTTTTGACCCACAACCTTTCTTAACTTTTTTTTTTATGTAACTGTGCACACAAACCTTAACTTGGTGTACCTTTGTATCGTTGCTGTTATCTCTAGCATCACTCTGACTACATGCAACTATGATATAATAGGAAACATAATAAAAAAAAAAAATTTTACTCACCCAATAACTGTGTTTATATCTAAAATGGAACGCAGACACTGTGAAAACAGCATACGTTCTAAAGCCAATGAGCTTTTAAACAAGCTCAAACACACCGATGCACCACGGAGTCTTAAATTAAGCATACAGCATGATGGTTTAGCAGAAGAAATGTTGTAAGAAAGGAAGCCCTTAAATACTGACCGTCTTGTTGCTCTGCTTGCAAGCTTACTGTAACAAAAGAATGGTCGTGTATCTGATGGGTTAAGATTAGTCGCTACTCCAACAGTTCTTCGCTGTGGCTGGTTAAATGCTGGAAATTACCGCTTACCTAATGCAATAGGAAGCAACTCACTCGAACAGGGACTTGAACCCTGGACCCTCAGATTAAATGTCTGATGCTCTACTGACTGACCTATCCGGGCTCTGCAACCTGCTTTAATCCTCACAAGAATGTGACTTAAATTACAAACTTTAACATATGTTGTCCTGTAGAACTTCAATTAATATAAAATGTTTTTATTTCTGTTTCGGCTCTCTTGAAGGCGATTATATCAAGTTTTAGGTGAAGTATGTTGCTGCTTACACACACAAAAAAAAACATCTCAGGAGGAGAATTTTTGCAGGTAGATTACAAACAGATTCCTTTCTTTCACCTTTTTCCTTTTTTTCCTGTATCAATTGCACGATTGTTTTCCAGTGCTTATATGTTATGTGCATTTATATGTGGCAAGAAAAAAAAATCCATAAAAATCTAATTGAGTTAGCAAAGAACCTTAAATTATACTAAAGAGTTCTTCAAGTAGAAACAGTTCTAGCAAAAACACAAAAAACTATGAGAGGCCGTGTAGGCCATAATTCTAAGTTGATTTCTCACACACACACCATCATACTCTCACACACACACCATCATACTCTCTCACACACACCATCATACTCTCACACACACACCATCATACTCTCACACACACACCATCATACTCTCTCACACACACCATCATACTCTCACACACACACCATCATACTCTCACACACACACCATCATACTCTCTCACACACACCATCATACTCTCACACACACACCATCATACTCTCACACACACACCATCATACTCTCTCACACACACCATCATACTCTCACACACACACCATCAATCTGTCTCGCGTGTGTCATCATACTCTCTCACACACACCATCATACTCTCACACACACACCATCATACTCTCACACACACACCATCATACTCTCTCACACACACACCATCATACTCTCTCACACACACCATCATACTCTCTCACACACACCATCATACTCTCACACACACACCATCATACTCTCACACACACACCATCATACTCTCTCACACACACCATCATACTCTCTCACACACACCATCATACTCTCTCACACACACCATCATACTCTCACACACACCATCATACTCTCACACACACACCATCATACTCTCACACACACACCATCATACTCTCACACACACACCATCATACACACACCATCATACTCTCTCACACACACCATCATACACACACCATCATACTCTCACACACACACCATCATACTCTCACACACACACCATCATACTCTCACACACACACACCATCATACTCTCTCACACACACACCATCATACTCTCTCACACACACCATCATACTCTCACACACACACCATCATACTCTCACACACACACCATCATACTCTCACACACACACCATCATACACACACCATCATACTCTCACACACACACCATCATACTCTCACACACACACCATCATACTCTCACACACACACACCATCATACTCTCTCACACACACACCATCATACTCTCTCACACACACCATCATACTCTCACACACACACCATCATACTCTCACACACACACCATCATACACACACCATCATACTCTCTCACACACACCATCATACTCTCTCACACACACCATCATACTCTCACACACACACACCATCATACTCTCATACATGGTTTACTATACTCTGTCACATATACTACTATACCCTCTTACAACTATAATCACACTTTCTTTTATTTACTATTATACTCTCATACACACAGCACTATTTTCTCTTGCACATATAACTATAGCTACTTAAACATGCATTATGTGCTTTCATGATAATCTGTGTAAAAGAGAATAGTAGTATATGTATGTAAGTTTGGTAGTCTGTGTAAGGGACGTTAACACTGTATGTAAAACAAAGATCTACTGTATGTGTAAGAGAATATTATTATATGTAAGCGTAATAAATAGTGTATGTGAATGCAAATAATCATGTTTATGGAACAGAATGATAGTGAATGTAAGACAGAATGATAGTGCATGTGAATAAGAATAGTTGTATGTGTGAGAGAGTTTGATTGTATGTGTGAGAGAGTTTGATTGATACGGAAACGAGTTTGATTGAAACGGAAGTAATGTTAAATTCTCAGTACCTGATTGGTTAATAGAAGACGCGGGATTTCACAGACATGTCCCGCCTTCCTCATTATTACTGATAGGAGAGGATAGTGGACCGAGAGAGAATCAATGGAGCTTCGGCCTGTTAACATTTTAAACTTTTCCACCGCTGCCACATCCATGTCAGAAATGTGGATTTAAACCCGACAGCCCGACAGGAGTCTAAACGCGGCCGCGGAGGAAGAGATGCGGTGAAGCTTTATATCCGAACCATCAGCCAGGTGCTGACCTCCATATCAGCCTCAACCACAGAGAGCAGCGGCTCCAGAGTCAGGGAACAGGTAAGTTCACTAAACATGATTAAACTCATTTAGCTTCTGATAGATTCAGGTTTAGATTGGGATATTTTATAAATATTCGTCTTTGTAAGGGACCGTCTGCAAATTACACGTTTTAAACGTTCTAGTAATGCCAAACTAAGTAAGTGAGTTCTCATAAAGCACATTTATAAGAAACTTTGTTTTGGAAGCTTTCTTAAAGAACAATAAATAAAATTACTTTATCGTTTTAATGGCTATAGTTGCTCCACATTAATGTGTCACTACATTCGAGTCGAATTACATGGAACTTTTGGACTCTTCCCTATGTAGGTCTTAATAAGTAAAATAAAATATAGATTCATTTTATATACACAATCATAAACAAGCTGCTGCACATGGAAAGCTACAGACTTACAGTCTAACATTTCAAAATCTGTCTCAGTGCTCATTCTAACTTAGTCACTTGTACTATTAAAGTTTGTTATATTTCTTTTATTACAGAAAATGTAATTCATTATAGATTGAGACCAAGCTCTCTTGAGTAACTGTTCTCTAAATATTTGATTGGGTGAATTGCTATAGACTGGTTTTGAAACTAAATTCAATTTTTGTGATTTCAGTATTGAACTTTTGATGGCATGAGGAAACAAACTGGTTTCACCAAAGTTGCACGAGGGCCAGAAACTAAATGGCTTCATGATTGACAATACATTTACATCAAAGGCAGTGTACATTAGACAATGACACATTTACGGTAAGTTATTTAAAAATAATGTAAGCAGTATGTTTATATTGCATATTATTAATAATAATAAGTAATTTGTAGCATTTAGATTTCATGGTTTGGCAATAGGCTAACCCCCAACATTTTCTAAATGCATTGTGTGTGTGTTTGTTTTGTTTGTTTTTAGTTTGTCACCACAGATTTAGAGGACAGTGGTGTGGAGGTTGACACGACAACAGCATCTAGTGACCACAGAAGTACCACACCAGTCATTGTATGACTACAAGGGCTAAGGATACCTTAATCCACCTGAGTGACAAATTATTTGCTGTTGAGACTGTTCTGAAATATTTGGTTTCTGCATGCAACAATAAATAAGAAACATTTGTTTGCTTGGGACAAGATCTTTGTTAACCAGTATAATAGTGATTTCCTGACCTGTCCATAACTTGATAATAAATATCTAAATATTATATGGGGTGTCCTCGTTTTTTTTGTTTTTTGTTTTTTTTTACATTACTGCATTGTTTCATTTATCAGAAATACATTATGACGTTTTAATTACTATCACAAATAACTCTAATAACCATAACTAATTTGGAATTTGAACATTGTAAATTCTTTGGCCAGTTGCACACCCGTGATGGAAGGCATGTCCATTTGGGTCCAGCACCTGCAGCGCATGCCAGCGCTGTTTTCTGATGTTGCAAGACTGTTGTCCTCCTAGCACGTACCTTTCATCTGCATTTGGGGTGATTTGAAGAATCTTATTAACAATGTCAGCCAAAGTCGCAGACATTGCTGTATGCTCTCTCTCACACACACACACACACGTCAGTTAACCAATTTGAAGTTGCTATTTGTGCCTGTATAATTTCCTCCTGATGATTCCAAAGCATACAGCTATTCTTTAGCAACGAATTTCAAGAGACAAACCGAAGGTAATTTGTTTATGTAGGATGACCAGTTCTGATTGTTGGAGGTACTCTTGGAGAAAATATATCCCTATGTCTAATTTCTACTGATCTTGAGTTTTCCTATACATTTTTTAGGGAACAAAAACATGCATAATGTGCCTCCAGTGCACCCAAACTTCATTGACTGTCACCTCCTTCTAACTGGGGGCTAATTAAAAGAAAGTAAAAAGTTGTCAGTGTTTATCCATTAAGCTCACAAAATAATATTTCCAGAATCATGCTGGTATGTCCCATGCTGTCAGTTTTCCTTTCAATGTTCTAAATGCATCTCATTGTCATGGACAAAAATAGTAAAACATGTCCTCCTCATTACCATTTATTTCCACAAACCAAAGTGACCTTGTAAAAAAGGTAGAAAGTAGAAATATCATGGCTAGTTCAACAAAGCTCAACAAAAGTGTAAAGTCATTGTTAAAAGGTCTGCTGCCAGATTTAAATGTTTTTTGTAGACCAATTTATGTGCAGGCTCTGTTCTTACAGCTGTAAGCCAATCTGACTTCCTGTCCTCCTTCCTGGCCTCCTTTTAACACCTTGATGGTGTGTGAGAGAGTATGATGGTGTGTGTGAGAGAGTATGATGGTGTGTGTGAGAGAGTATGATGGTGTGTGTGTGAGAGTATGATGGTGTGTGTGAGAGAGTATGATGGTGTGTGTGTGAGAGTATGATGGTGTGTGTGAGAGAGAATGATAGTGTGTGTGAGAGGGAAAGTTTGATAGTGTGAAATATACATGTAAAAAGGAAGTTAGTTTGATCAAACAGGAAGACAGTTTACATTCCCATCCCCTGATTGGCTTACAGACTTAAAAACAGAGCCTGCACTCAGAGCACTGGTAGATGAATTGTAGCTACAAAAAACATTTAAATCAGGCTTTTAACAATTACTTTACCGCTTTCCTAGAAAGCCATGGCATTTCTACTTATTTACCTTCTTTTACAAGGTCACTTTTTGTTTGTGGAAGTAAATGGAAATGAGGAGGACATTACTATTTTTTTTACTAATACAATGAGATGCATTCAAAACATTGCAAGGGAATCTGACAGCATGGGACATGACAGTACGATATTGGAAAGATTATTTTGTGAGCTTCATGGATACACACGGACAATTTCTTATTTTCTTTTAATTCGTCAGCAGTTAGAAGGGGGTAATGGTCAAAGAAGTTTGGGTGCACTGGAGGCACTTTATTCATGTTTTTGTTCCCTAATAAATGCATTTGAAAACTCAAGATCGGTGGAAATGAGACATAGGGATACATTTACTCCAAGTGTACCTCCAACAATCAGAACTGGTCATCCTGGTCGCCCTCAGTACAATGTTCTTGTTGAACAAATTACCTACTGTTTGTCTCTTGGAATGAGTTGGCAAAGAATAGCTGTATGCTTTGGAATCAGCAGGAGGACATTATACAGGCACAGACAGCAACTTCAAATTGGTCAACTGACCTATATAGCAATGTCTGATGCTGCTCTGGCAGACATTGTTAGTAGGATCCTTCAAACTACCCCAAATGCAGGAGAAAGGTACGTGCTAGGAGGACTACGGTCTCGCAACATCAGAATACAACGTTGGCGTGTGAGACGTTGCCTGCAACTGCTTGACCCAATTGGACGGGCTTTCCGTCACCGGCGTGCAATTCGCAGAAGAATTTACAATGTTCAAACCCCCAATCAATTATGGTGAGTAATTTGTAATAGTATTGAAAAGATTGATGTATGAAATACACACCCTAGTAATAAAGTAGTCTATATTGTCTGATATAATGTGTATCCAGTAGTGGTGGAAGTACTCAGAAGTTTATTTTAGTAGAAGTACAAATACCACAGTGTAGAAATTAAGTCATTTGTATTAAATTGTTTTTTAACTTAAAATTATACTTAGAAGTACCTAATGTAAAATTAGTCATTAGTGTTTCATTTCAGAACATATTATACAGTCACAAAACTGCAAAAATATTAAGCTTTTAATGGTTTCAACAGCAAACAATATGTCACTTGCAATTGCTGTCACTGCATCAGATTCTGGACAATTTTAAACACCCAGATGTGTCAGTTTATTAAACTTTTAAATATTTAGATTATTTTACTGTTGCATATAGGAATACTGTGTATGTGAATTTCCCTGTTTCCAGCGTTTCCCTGCAACAGTTCAATATATCAACAAATAGTGACAAACAGCTCATTTGTTGTCTGACCATTTGTCGTTAGGACCAGCTAAAGCTTAATATCTTACAAATTTGGATCTGGCATATTTTTTTGCCCAGGAGGAGGGTACAGTGTTATTTAAAAACCATGCATGATAGAAAAATGTCACTAAAATTCAATGTAACAATATAAGGTCTATTTTAGTTATATTATTTAACATATATAATAATTGTATTATAAATAATATAATTATTTTTTTACACCTTGGACAAATTACCAATCATAGGGATAAATGCAGTTGTTATTATTGCCAATTTATTTCTTTACAGGCATATAGATGGTAACCATAAACTGGTGAGGTGGAGAATGGTCTTTCATGGATGCATTGATGGCTTTAGTCGGACAATCATATACTTACAGTGCCTAAATAACAACAGGGCATCCAATGTACTGGAACTGTTTTGTACTGGTGTACAGAGCTTTGGCCTTCCTTTAAGAGTACGCTGTGATCATGGCATGGAGAACACAGGGGTTGCACGGTATATGCTAGAGAGAAGGGGGCTAAACAGAAACAGCGTCATTACCGGGCGCAGTGTCCACAATCAGAGGATAGAACGACTGTGGGCAGAGCTAAATAGAGTTGTCTCATTCCACTTCAGTAACCTTTTCACCTTTATGGAAAATGAGGGCATACTGGATTCTACAGATGAACTTCATCTGTTTTGTCTACACTATGTTTACTTGCCAAGAGTTCAGAGGGCAGCTACAGAATTCCGAAATCAGTGGTACAACAATGGATTATCTACACAGGGAGGACAAACACCTCTTCAACTTTGGCAAAGAGGGGTTCTTAACAGTGCCGGAGCTGGTGCAATTCAAGACATTTTTGCAGGAAATGATACCATCGAAAACCATGAGGACACCCCTTTACAATTAGACACTGAAAATAATGTTGTTGTTCCACTAAATGACTTTATTGTAAATCAAACCACTATGAACAGAATTCAAGAAACAGTAGACCCACTGACTGATGATGGTAACCATGGCATACAACTGTTTTTAGGCCTGGTTAATTTTCTAAACAGTGAACAGTAACAAAGCTGCCTTTTATTTGGTCTGACAATGTATTTTCAGTTTTAGTTAGATGATCAAGGAAACTTACAGAATAACAGATTGCTCATATAAACATGAATGCCTATGAATACATTGTAAAGACTGATGTATACAATTTTATGTAAATAGTTAATCTTTCAAAATAATAAAGCTTACATGTTAATAATAACCAAGTCTAACAGAAACATCCACAGGGCACAAAATAAATTTCCCATATTATTCTCTACCAAAACCTTGTGTGTTACTAAATGCAAAGTCCAAACTCTCTTTGAAATCCTCATATGTGTCAAGCAGTGGCAACTTAAGGCAGTTGATACAGGTGTTTGCCATAGGCAAACAGCGTCTGTGGCTGACAGATTGATCATGCAGAAAATCAATTGATGGTTGAGGGGAGAAGCCCCTCAATATATTTTTTATTATATTATATATAATAAAAAAATAACAACAAGCTGACAAAATGGCCAGACAGTGCCACTATAGCAAAGGTTATCCTTTTCATTCTCCTACCCCAGTCTTTGTACACTTTATAAACAAGACAAATCATAAGAGAAAATGCTATATTAAGCAGCAATATTTACCTTCAACATCCTGGAGGTAATCCCTCCAAAATGCAACAACACATTCCTCTGCCCTTCTCTTGTTGCTGCCCACTGCAGACAACCGGATGTGGAAAAACTGATCCACTAAGTCAGCAGTAAGTGGGGATGGTTCATGACAGATTAAGGGTCTAAAGCTGTCTGGATACATTCTGATTGCATCCAAAACACCAAGTGTCTTCAGTCCCTCTCTAAATCTATAAAAATGAGACACATAAGACAAAAATGTGTGTGACAATCATATCCTTGGACAAGCGAGTACCATGTGATGACAACCAATGCAAAATAAAAGCTAGAAAAGCTCCAAGATGCCAGCAGAAGTTAGGATGGCAAAACTTGAATTTGTTTAAAGCAGGGGTTTTCAACCTGTGGGGCGAGTACTTGTCAGGGGGGGCGCGAGTACCTGACTGCGGGGGGCGTTGCTTTACGAGATCAGTTTTTGCACTTCCACAACAAAGGCTAACTACAGCGGGATACATATCAGATGAAGCCGAGCGCGCGCACACCAAGGGGAGGGGGGCGAGCCACACGAGTTGCGACTGAGCGCCGTGTGTGGCCGAGTCAGCACCCGCGACCGCGTAAGCCATGGCTCAGCGCCGGTTTATCAAGGGAGTCGCGTTCAGCACAGAAAGGGGGCCGCATGTCCAAAAAGGTTGAAAACCCCTGGTTTAAAGTATGTGATAATCTAAAATAAATCTGTTCAGACTCACAAACCAAATCCAGTTCAGTCCCATATGTGCAAGCTAGAAATCATTTCAGCTGCATTCTGTTAATTGTGTTGTGGATTTAGTTTTTTTGTATGTAAAACGTCTCAATTGTAAAAAGTATATATATATAAGGGGTGTGCTATATCGTGTCGTTCACGATAATACCGGTATAAGTTTTAAAACGATACAAAAAGTGCCATATCGTAATAAAAGCGATATTCTGCGTACTTTACGTAATGACGTCACGCAGCTACGCAAATGGCGTACGTTCGTTACGTGGGTCATTTGGGCTCTGCGGTGGAGGTGCTCGTTCCAAAAACTTCATGTCCACCATAAATTAATATTTGGCAACCCAACCACCGCTGCGACTTTTTTGCGGAAGTATTTCTCCACGCAGGTTCACACAGCGCACCTCCACCAAACAGTGCAGGAATACTCTCAACATGAATGTCCACCACCAACACAGCTGTAGTACTACTATTTACTGTACTTAGTAGTATTTGTGGCACGCTACGAGTAAAGGCCCACCGGGCTCTGCGCGTTCCAGTGTTGCCAAGTTGGGCGGTTATCCGGCAAACAATTTAATATCAGTTAAATAACACTTCTATTTAAAAGAAAATAGTCCGTTTTAAAAAAGCTTCAGCATTGTAGAAGGCTATTAAAAGTCAATTTTTAATGCTGATTTGGATTAATAGTGTTGGTCAGTCTGTATCATTTTTGAAAGAAATTCTCTCCATTCTCCATTCATTCACACTGGCATGTTCTGGGGTTCAATTGAGTGTCATCATTACACACAAGCTGGCAGCCAAATGAGAAAGTATTGCAAAGAAATATCTTTGAAATTCTCTCACAATGTTAAGGTATCTATCTATCTATCTATCTATCTATCTATCTATCTATCTATCTATCTATCTATCTAGACAGGGAAAAAAGAAAGAGAAAAAAAGCTTATTATTAGTATGCGGGTCTTCGTGATGTAATTCTACATGGCACTCACTGCCTGTATAGGTAAATAAATGAGTGACCACATAAAAAAAAGGTCTCAGTTTCTGTGCCACCCCTGTGTGAGCAATGGTCTCAGTCTGGCCACACCTATGAAAATTTTCTGACTTCGCCATTACATTATGTTACATTATTTTTACTGGAAAGACAAAATAAAGAAAGGTGTGTGTAATTCTTACAAACTTCCTACTTTTTTTTTTACAATGTGTTAAATTAATTCTAAATAAAATTCTAAATAAAAATTCTAAATAAAAAATTCTAAATAAAACCTGAACATTACCCCAACCCCATCCCTAAAATATATTTTATATAAATATATATATATATATATATATATATATATATATATATATATTTTTTTTTTTTTTTTTTTTTTTTTTTTTATGTGCAAACAGCTTTTTTTATGGTATAAAATTAATATAACATCGTATCATATCATATCACATAATATATACACAAACCTTTCAAAAGCCCCACAGACTCTGTGCACCACCTGAAACATGAGAATATCTTCAACTAGTAGATCTCTGTCTTCAATGCATTTTAGTGGCCTAAGACATCCAGCATTTGCCAGGTAGTCCTGCAGTGGTTCTGTGGCGTATATCAGGTCATCAAATGAGATACATTCAGACAACTAGAAACAACAACAAAAAGAGAAAAACAATAAACTAAAGCACAGTTAAATAACCAAGAATGCAAACAGTATACATGATGAATCTGCAGGTTCCTATTTAACGATGTTTTGCTGCTTAGCAGGATAGACCTAACAATTGGCACCTAAGTGTGTATTAACAATGTAACAATATTACCTGTTTAACCTTCTGATAGAGGTCTGTATCAGCAATGTCCTCCAAGACAGGTTTTACAAAGGAATTGTCACCAACTAGATGAGAATACAGTGTTGGTGATATGAATCCTGGTGGAGGACCGCCATGGACAAGACTTACAGCAATTGCCCGACCAGCAAAAAAATATCTATCCTCTCTTAAAGCTAAAGCAAGCATGGCAGAGAAGACAAAATACAGAATCATATGAAAGCACAAAACAAACGACAAAACTAGGGCAGAAAGTATATATAAAAAAATATATATAACTGGAACAACAAATAAAGCATATACCTGAACTGTCCAAAGCCAGGTTCAACTTGCCATTTCTTCCTTCAAACATCGGTGACAGTATTAGGGCTTCCATAAGCAAGCGTAAAAACTCTCTTCTAGGGCCACCAAGGTCCACAGCCTCTTCATCCATTCCCGAGTCATCTGAAAACTTGATGCACATCTGATACATAGGATTATAGGACAGTCGTTTGAAGCCCCGTAGGGCACCATCCAGTACTGAAGATCTATTAATGTTGAACCTACACCTTTGGTTACTATCAATTTGAGATGCAAGACTCAGGAGCACCTCCTGTGCTGATTTAGTGTTTCGGTGTTCAGATGCCCTGTTAAAAGAAAAGATGTTAACCTAGGTATTAGAATCGGGATGAGATCATACTTTCTGTGCAATGTATTATTCTCACACAACAATGCCAGATAAGCCTCCTTACTGCTGACTATGTCTAAACCATACACTTTCTTCTTCCCCAGTGTTTATATGTATAATTGAATAGAGTATGATCCAACACAAAGAAAATTATGCAACACTGAAAATTTCAACCCACAACACAACAGCCCACTGTATTAGTAAACCCAATATTATTGATACATACTATTCGTTTCTCACCCATTGTACACAACTCCTGTTATAAACTTTACATAAATATGGTGGGACCATGTGAGCAGTCCTGGCTGAATTTCCTATCCATAGGCAAAATTATACATTACATTTCAGCTATGCTTACCCTGTTTACATTGCAATGGCAAGAAAAAGTCAGTGAACATCTTGAAATGATCTGGTTTTCAGTATTAATTGTTCATAAAATGTGATTTCATAATCAAATTCAGAAGTACAGACAATGTGCTTATAACACACTAGTGACACACAATCCATTATAATCTTTGGTGTCTTCATTAAACAGCTACTAATCATATATTCACAGAGATGGCGAACCTTCTGCTAAATAAACCCTCTGCTAATAAACAAAAGCTAATTTAAGTCATGAGTTAGCTAACCTTGACTTCAGTCAATTAAACAAAATTTGAGGTGTGGGTTACAAGTATGTTTACTCAAAACTTGTTGAGTTTGCTATTTACAGTCGACCTTCTGCTGATGTTAACCAAACCTAACAAACTTATAATATAAATCTTAGAAGACTTATGATCAAGTCAATGATTGCTGATTTGCACATAGCTGGAAAGGGATCTGAAGTATCTGTTTAGTGTCTATTGAAGTGGGTGCCCAGCTAGGATGACCCCAAAGCCATGTCAGAATACTCAATTACTATATATATATAGGATAAAAGAGACCACTGGAGCTAGTTAACACTTTTTTTAAGTTTACTGTGCCCCCTCCCAAAAACAAATAATTTCACAGAGTACTTAACATTTGCAAATCAGAACAGGGACACTCCACAATAGTACTGGGAAAAGCTTTGTGGACTGATCAAACTAAGGTTGTGTGGACATGCTGCACTATGTATGGTGTAAAACTTGTGCTGCATTCCAACATGAAATAATCATCCTAAAAGTGGAGCAAGGTGGATGGAAAATTATGATTTACAGCTACTTGAAAATCCACCTTCTTAGTGGCCCATTCAAAACACAAACCTTTACTCAAGAACTTAACTCTCCTGAGCTGAAGATATTCTGTTAGGAAGCATGATCCATAATTTCATCTGAATACTGTGCAATACCTTGTTTTCCCAAAGCATCTTAAGGCCACTATGAACTTGGCTCCACTGTATGTCAATGAGCCAATACAAACTTTAAGCTGTTAAAAAGCTTTAAGATGTTTACAATGTTTTTGGGAAACTAGACCCAAGTCTGGTCCATAGTTCATTTAAGAGCCTGATTGAGGTTATTGCTGCCGAAGGAGGTTTGACCAGTTATTAAATACAAGGCTTTACTTGCTTTTCCACCAGCACTGTGAATGTTTAATGACTGTGTTCAATAAAGACAACAAAGATTATAACAGTTCATGTGCTATTAACTTTGTGTCTATGTATATTACTGAACTAATTAAACAAGAGTGTATTGACCAGTCACTTACGCATGACTCTCAAGACTGGCCACTATAGCCTGGTTAAATTCCTCATCATCTGAAGAAAGTTCTGAGATGGAACCCATAATTGAAAGGTAGGCAGCATAGTTGTCATTGCTGACTGATGGAGTCTGGTTTACTGTGGCAACACTGTTTAAGTCAATGACACTGGTCACTTGCTGGACTGGAGAAGGCTGGTTAGCGCTGGTTGTGATATCAATGGTCACTTGCTGGACTGGAGAAGGCTGGTTAGCTCTGGTTGTGATATCACTGGTCGCTTGCTGTGTTGGAGAGGGCTGGTTAGCTGTGGGTGTTCTAGTAAAGGAATCATTAGAGCTCTGCTGTGTAGATGTTTGGAGTGGGTTTAAGTTTCCCCTAGCCCTTGTTATCATACAATGACTAGTGTGACTAGACGCTGTAGTGTCTGTCGAACTGTCCTCTGAATCTGTGTCAAACTAAAAACAAACAAACACATTTAGAAAGTGTTGGGATTCAGCCCACTGCCAAACCATGAAAACTATATGCTGCAATTGCAACATTAACATACTGCTTACATTATGTTTTAAATAACTTACCGTAAATAGAAGATTGCTTGATGGCCTAATGTACACTGCTTTTGATTTAAAAATCTTATGAATTATAAAGCCATTTAGTTCCTGGCCCTCACGTAACTTTGGGGAAACCAACTTATTTCCGCAGGCCATTAAAAGTTCAATACTGAAAAATAACAAACAACAAAAATTACATTTATTTTCAAAACCAGTCTATAGCAAATCAACCCATGAACTGTAATGTGCGATGTCTTAACATTTAGACAACATATTATTATACCTTACATCCTCAGGAATTCTGTCCTTAAATGCTTCTCTTATTTCTGCAATGACTGTCCTGCAGTCCCACATTTTTCTTATTTCAAAGGCACTTAAAATAAAGCCATTTTCATGAAGCTTCCTTTTTCTTTGGTGTTTGCAAACACTGTCCCATGTGGAATCAGGTAACAGTATTACATCCTTATTAAAGGTAGGGTGATTGGGGACAGTAGGTCTAAAAAACATTTAGAAAACAATTACTCAAAAAACCTGTCTTTAAATATATATATATATTTAAGCAATAGAACACGAGGGAGTGTGTTATCACGAATAACATCACGGCTGTGATTCGGTCGCAGGCACGAGCCGAAGGCGAGTGCCGTAGACCATCACAGCCGTGATGTTATTCGTGATAACACACGACCTCAAGTGTTCTATTGCTTTTATACAACAGTTTTAACAAAATAAATAAAGAAAATAAATCAAAGAAGCCCTAAATTTAATAATAAATATGCTTTAATATTGACAATACCTTCCGCCAAAAAGTAGTTCCACAACGAATATAAAGTTTAACACTACAAAGCAGACATTCCAAGTTGCAAAAACTCATTTCAGGGAGGTAAGAACAACAACAAGAAAAAGGTAAGAACCACCGAAGGGAAAAAAAGAAATAAAAAACATCTTGCACACACCAGAGGATATACGGGTGATAACAGAGCTCTTAGAAGCATTAAAGTTCCCTACATAGTGCGCTAGAATGTGTATCAAATCACGGATTTATGTTCGCTACACAGTGCACTAGATAGTGAATTAGACAACTGGTTATGTTCCCTATACAGTGCGATAGATTGTATATCAGATTACGGATTTAAAACGTGATCGGGAGCTGTGTCGCCTGCGTGCACGTTTGTGTGTGAAGTATTATTGGAAAGAAATACAGGAGATAAACTGTTCAGTAGAGCTTTGTTTTATTGCATCCTTAAACTGAACCCACGCATGCGTATACGGCATCAAGCATAACTCCGTATTCTGTGTTAACCCTTTAACGTCTTAAAGGCATATCACAACAGTGTGCATGCAGCTTGTCGTTACTGGCAACGCGTCAGCGGAGTAATACCGTTGTGGTGTGAAAAGCCCGTGCTGTTGTCACGAATATCAGCACGGTTAGAAGGCTTCTCAACCAATCAGATTGTACGGTCGGAACTAACTGTTGTATATATATATATATATATATATATATATATATATATATATATATATATATATATATATATATATATATATATATAAAACTTTATCTGTACCAGAAATCCCATGTCAAGAGGAATATAACCAGGGGCGGAGCCAGGGGGTGGCCAGTGGTGGCCATGGCCACCATAAATGAATCTTCGGCCACCCCTCCGGCCCCCCCCAATTCAACAGCGCACCTCAAAAAAGTAGTTCTCCACCAAAACAGTGCAGTAATACACTCGACATAAATGTCAACCACCAACACAATTACAGATGTAGTACTACTTAGTACTAATACTACTACTATTACTATTTAGTAGTATTTGTGGCGCGCTACGAGTAAAGGCGCCAGCTTGCTCTGCGCGTTCCAGTGTTGCCAGATTGGGCGGTTATCCGCCTAATTGGGCGGATTTTGTTGGAAAACAATTTAATAGCAGTTAAATAACACTTCTATTTAAAAGAATATATTCCGTTTTAAGAAGCCCCAGCATTGTAGAAGGCTGTTAAAAGTAAAGTCTATTTTTAATGCTGATTTGGCTTAATAGTGTTGGTCAGTCTGTATCATATTGTTGAAAGAAAATTAAAATTTGTTTTCCATGCATTCACACTAGCATGTTCTGGGATTCAATTGAGTGTCATCTGTACACACAAGTTGGCAGCCAAATGATAAAGTATTGCAAAGGAATATCTTTGAAATTCTTCCTCATAATGTTAAGGTTATAGGCTATATTTTGGTTTTTCACTTGTCAGAGAAAATGAAGAGAAAAAAAAGCTTATTATTCTTTGTGATGTAATTCTACATGGCACTTACTGCCTGTATAGGTAAATGAGTGAGTGACCACATAAAAAAAGGTATCAGTTTCTGTGCCACCCCTGTGTGAGCAATGGTCTCAGTCTGGCCACCCCTATGAAAATTGTCTGGCTCCGCCACTGAATATAACAAACTTTAATTTACCTTTAAACTTTAAGTGATTACTTTACAAGTGACCACTGAAACGGGTTTAACCTGTTATACTGTAAGTCTGAAGCGTTCTCTATGCAAAAGTAAGAGTCTATGTAAATAGGTATACAGTACTAAAGGATGTTACAGAATACCCACAGACACGTGTACTCTCCGTATCGTTCTCCCACAGGTGTGAGACAGCTCATGTAGTTAGCAATCAGAATCCGAAAAAAACGTAGCTGTTTTAGTATTGTTTTTGTATGAAAGCTTCTAAAACGGAGATTTATTTAAGATTGCCTTATTAGAAGTCATTTGCTTCGTTTTGGCATTACTAGAACGTTAAAAACGTCATTTGCAGACAGTCCTTAAAAAAAGACAAATATTCATTAAACATCACAATCTAAACCAAATTATATTACGAGCTAAATTAATTGCTAAATCATATTCAGTGAACTCACCTCTTTCTTGCCTTTGAAGCCCAGCCACCGAAATATTGTTGAGTCTGGTATCGCGGCTGCACGACTTGACTCACATTCAAGGTGCCGCTGGTGCTCCTTGGTACGGCTGATCTGGCTCTAAACAATCGCCGCATTTCCTGCTCAGCGGTCGCGTTGGAAGAGACCCCCGCGGATGACTGGCGATTTTGAACCAACATTTCTGACAATGTTGTTGGAACGGTGGGAGAGTTTAAAATATTGTTTAATAAGCCAATGGCTTCGTTGACTCGCTCTCGGTCTACCATCTTCTCTAATCAGTAATAATGAGGAAGGCGGGACATGTCTGTGAAATCCCGCGTCTTCTATTAACCAATCAGGTACTGAGAATTCAACATTACTTCCGTTTCAATCAAACTCGTTTCCGTATCAATCAAACTCTCTCACACATACAATCAAACTCTCTCACACATACAACTATTCTTATTCACATGCACTATCATTCTGTCTTACATTCACTATCATTCTGTTCCATAAACATGATTATTTGCATTCACATACACTATTTATTACGCTTACATATAATAATATTCTCTTACACATACAGTAGATCTTTGTTTTACATACAGTGTTAACGTCCCTTACACAGACTACCAAACTTACATACATATACTACTATTCTCTTTTACACAGATTATCATGAAAGCACATAATGCATGTTTAAGTAGCTATAGTTATATGTGCAAGAGAAAATAGTGCTGTGTGTATGAGAGTATAATAGTAAATAAAAGAAAGTGTGATTATAGTTGTAAGAGGGTATAGTAGTATATGTGACAGAGTATAGTAAACCATGTATGAGAGTATGATGGTGTGTGTGAGAGAGTATGATGGTGTGTGTGAGAGAGTATGATGGTGTGTGTGAGAGAGTATGATGGTGTGTGTGTGAGAGTATGATGGTGTGTGTGAGAGAGTATGATGGTGTGTGTGTGAGAGTATGATGGTGTGTGTGTGAGAGTATGATGGTGTGTGTGTGAGAGTATGATGGTGTGTGTGAGAGAGTATGATGGTGTGTGTGTGAGAGTATGATGGTGTGTGTGTGAGAAATCAACTTAGAATTATGGCCTACACGGCCTCTCATAAAAAACCCTTAAGACTTCTTAGTCTTAGTTTTTTATTATTTCAAATGACATTAATAATTTATAATCACTGATTTGTGAGATATCAGCAGTAGTAGATCATGTTTAACTGGTTTAATTTTGTTTAAGCGCTGATTATCGGCTGTTTTTCGTGAGTATGTTGGGCGGTTTTCCATGCATTTTGACGGACTTTAAAAGGCGCAATCTGGCAACCCTGGCTGAAGCGTTCATTCATATTTTGGAGCGATATATGTTTGTATGCTAGAATATAAATAACATCTTTTACAAACTGCTGTCTATTTACATTGACATTTTCTCTTCTGTCTAAACATTTTTGGAATTGGGTTTTTAAAGATAAGCGATACTGTGGATAATATATTTAATGAGCTGAACTAACTGAGAGAAGCGCTAACGGTGGTGGAAGTCTAAAAGGGTTTGGAACATAGTCGTATCATCATAGCAGTACAACACAGTTTTGTCCGTAGCATCCGAAAATATCCAGAAGCTAATATACACAAACCTTTCTTTAAAAAAATAAACTTACCTTGTTAATAAAGTATGACCTCAAAATCTAAACAAACACAGTATCCGCTGCTGCAGTCTCTACACAAACTTTGCTGCACTGAAATCTCAAGGACACATTTTATGGATATTACGGTAATGCGCTGAAAAACGCGTCCTACAGTCATGCAAGCACATACAGCAGTGTGTGAGTTTACACTAATCAACCATAACATTAAAACCACCTCCTTGTTTCTACACTCACTGTCTATTTTATCAGCTCCACTCACCATATAGGAGCACTTTGTAGTTCTACAATTATTGACAGGACCACCACAGAGCAGGTATTATTTGGATGGTGGATCATTCTCAGTACTGCAGTGACACTGACATGGTGGTGGTGTGTTAGTGTGTGTTGTGCTGGCATGAGTGGATCTGACACAGCAGCGCTGCTGGAGTTTTTAAATACCGTGTCCACTCACTGTCCACTCTATTAGACACTCCTACCTAGTTGGTCCACCTTGTAGATGTAAAGTCCGAAACGATCACTCATCTATCGCTGCTGTTTGAGTTGGTCATCTTCTAGACCTTCATCAGTGGTCATAGGACGCTTCCCACTGGGTGCTGATGGCTGGATGTTTTTGGTTGGTGGACTATTCTCAGTCCAGCAGCGCTGCTGTGTCTTATCCAGTCATTCCAGCACAACACACACTAACACACCACCACCTGAATTTCCTGCATAAATTTGTAATAAAATATTTTCTGCCTTACTCACTCAGCTCTCTGCTTCCTTGTATAGAAATAGGCTAAAAACAGGGGGCAGTTAGTCCTGCTTGCCACAACAAAGGACATTGGATAAATGTTTTGTTTAGAAAGGGTTGAAATTGCTGTACATTTCTGTAATCTTTATAAACTGAAGTTACGACTCATATTGAACAAAACTGATCTCTTACTTTGCTTATTTCCATAAAACGTGAAATATGACATGGCAGCCATTTTTAAAAGAAAGTTCATGAGCTGCTTGCCACACACCCACAAATGTGACATTACTAAAAAGCTCAGGATGTACTCTATAAAATACAGTAGTACTCAAATGGATTGCATAAACGGTGCTTGAGTTAGAGATCTCAGACACATGTCAAGTCAAATTTATTTATATAGCGCTTTTTACAATGAACATTGTCTCAAAGCAACTTTACAAAATCCAGGACCAACAGACCAAAAACCCCTATTGAGCAAGCCGAGGGCGACTGTGGCAGGGAAAAACTCAGGAAGAAACCTTGATAGGAACCAGACTCAGCAGGGACCCGTCCTTCTTGGGTGGCCTGGAGGATATTTTAAATAAATAGGATTTACACAAATCATACAAACACAAAATAAAATTGAACTGAAAGTTGTAACTAGCAAAAAAATGATGTAAGTTCTTCATTGTTCAGTCCAGTCTGTGATAAAGTCTGTTTTAAGTTCTGGACATTTTTGGTGCAAACACGCCAGGTATCCATCACATCTAGTAGGAGCAGCATTGTTGGCACTGCAGTCTCGACTTGCAGTCTTTAACCTCGAGAGGGTGAACAGGTTTCCGTCAGAGCCTCCTCGGGTTAAAACAACAGAAGATGTTGTTACAATGTGAAATCGTTAAGAGTAAAATATCAGAGAGTTTTACAGGTTTAGACTCCAGCACCCCTAACTATTACAGCATAACTAGGTTTGCTTGTTTAGTTTGAAAAGACCAATCAAAAGCCTGAGTAAATAAATATGTTTTCAATCTAGACTTGAACATAGAGACTGTGTCCGAGTTCTGACAGCGGATTTCCCTAAGTTTGAAGCAGATCTGTGATGGAAATGTTGTGTTTCAATAAACAATAGTCATGAGGAGCAATTTTGTAAATTTGGGGTTTGCCTCTACCTAGTGGACATTTTCAGAAATGCAATTTATTACAGGTTAGAACATAACATTAAAACAACCTCCTTGTTTCTAGACTCACTGTCCATTTTATCAGCTCCGCTTACCATATTGAAGCACTTTGTAGTTCTACAATTACTGACTGTAGTCCATCTGTTTCTCTACATAATTTTAAAACCTGGAGAACGCGGGCATCGATCTCACTACCTCTCGCATGCTAAGCGAGCGCTCCACAATTTGAGCTAATTCCCCTTATGAAGGACCTTCCTTTACCATTTGTAAATTGTAATGTACTAACAGAGCATTGATGCTGCATTATGTAAGGGCCACAATAGTGCAGGATATACCAGCTGTTTAGTGCAGTGCAATAACAAAGCAGCTCTGTGAAGCAAGAACTGAAATTATAATGCATGTTATTCAACATAAAATATGTGGGTATTAATATCTAAAACTCAGTGCATTATTAGGCTGCACATACATATAGATTTAAACTGTCCTCTTTTTACTACAATCTGTTTGAAACAGCTGGACGTACAACTAGATGGTGTGGAGAACATGTTACACATACAGTGTGCTATTATTTCAAGCTGATCAAGTACATGCTATTTCACTTACAAACGTCTCACAAAGTACAAATTCCTTCATCATTCTAAACAAACCATGTAGTACGGGACATTAACGCTTACCTAATGCAGTAGGAAGCAACTTGCCTGAACAGGGACTTGAACCCTGGACCCTCAGATTAAAAGTCTGATGCTTTACCGACTGAGCTATCCGGGCTCTGCAACCTGCTTTAATCCTCACAAGGACGTGACTTGAATTACAAACTTTAACATACGTTGTCCTGTAAAACTTCAATTCATATAAAAAGGTTTTATACCTGTTTCGACTCTTTTGAAGTCACTTAATACACTATATTGCCAAAAGTACTCACTAGTCAGCATGGCCGAGCTGTCTAATGTGCTGTGTTCAGGTCACAGTCTCCCTTGGAGGCGTGGGTTCGAATCCCACTTCTGACAGCGCATGCTACATACAAATTTACATCTTTAACCCCCTACCATACATAACAATCTGAAAAGATATAGTTTCAGTGAGCAATGACGCATTGACTTTCGTATTACGTGATGCCATTAAATTATCACAATGTTTGTACACTGGAGAATGCGGGCATAGATCCCTCTATCTCTCGCATGCTAAGCAAGCGCTCTACCATTTAAGCTAATTCCCCTTACGAAGAACCCTTTGTAAATTGTAATGTACTAACAGAGTGTTGATGCTGCATTATGTAAGGCCCACAATAGTGCAGGATATACCAACTGTTTAATGTAGTGCAATTACTACAGTCTGTTTGAAACAGCTTGGCGTACAACAAGTTGGGGTGGAAAACATGTTGCACATACAGTGTATCACAAAAGTGAGTACACCCCTCACATTTCTGCAGATATTTAAGTATATCTTTTTATGGGACAACACTGACAAAATGACACTTTGACACAATGAAAAGTAGTCTGTGTGCAGCTTATATAACAGTGTAAATTTATTCTTCCCTCAAAATAACTCAATATAGCCGCTCAGGTGGCGCAGCGGTAAAAAGAAACGCGCTGCAACCAGGGCTGGATTCTGAGAGCGTGGTATCGAATCCAGCCTTGCTTTACTGGTTCAAAGCTGAGTGGCTATATGAGCAACGATTGGCCGGTTGCTCATGTGGGGGGTGGGACAAAGAACCGGATGTGGGTCTCTCTCTGTCAGAATGCGATTGTGTTCTCTGCCGGCTGATTGGATGCGCTTACACAAAGATGAGAGAGGGTGCCCTTAGAGTGTGTCTCTCCGCATGCAACGCTAGGTGGTGCCAAACTCATCAATGTGTGGGTGGCAAAGATGCATCTGGCTGCTGCTCGTGTTTCGGAGGGGATACGGGTTAGCTTCAATCACCTCCGTCAGGGCAGGGTTCGGCATAGACAGAGAGGAAGCACGATGCTAATTGAACAATTGGATGCGCAAAAAGGGGTAAAAATTTAAGAAAAAAAAAAAAAATAACTCAATATACAGCCATTAATGTCTAAACCACCGGCAAC
The DNA here is from genome assembly GCF_030014385.1 of Trichomycterus rosablanca. Classification (NCBI taxonomy): domain Eukaryota; kingdom Metazoa; phylum Chordata; class Actinopteri; order Siluriformes; family Trichomycteridae; genus Trichomycterus; species Trichomycterus rosablanca. Next base: position 8,422,106 of record NC_085997.1, on the reverse strand, counting down.
AAAAGTGAGTACACCCCTAAGAGACTACACCCCTAAATGTCCAAATTGAGCACTGCTTGTCATTTTCCCTCCAAAATGTCATGTGATTTGTTAGTGTTACTAGGTCTCAGGTGTGCATAGGGAGCAGGTGTGTTCAATTTAGTAGTACAGCTCTCACACTCTCTCATACTGGTCACTGAAAGTTCCAACATGGCACCTCATGGCAAAGAACTCTCTGAGGATCTTAAAAGACGAATTGTTGCGCTACATGAAGATGGCCAAGGCTACAAGAAGATTGCCAACACCCTGAAACTGAGCTGCAGCACAGTGGCCAAGATCATCCAGCGTTTTAAAAGAGCAGGGTCCACTCAGAACAGACCTCGCGTTGGTCGTCCAAAGAAGCTGAGTGCACGTGCTCAGCGTCACATCCAACTGCTGTCTTTGAAAGATAGGCGCAGGAGTGCTGTCAGCATTGCTGCAGAGATTGAAAAGGTGGGGGGTCAGCCTGTCAGTGCTCAGACCATACGCCGCACACTACATCAAATTGGTCTGCATGGCTGTCACCCCAGAAGGAAGCCTCTTCTGAAGTCTCTACACAAGAAAGCCCGCAAACAGTTTGCTGAAGACATGTCAACAAAGGACATGGATTACTGGAACCATGTCTTATGGTCTGATGAGACCAAGATTAATTTGTTTGGTTCAGATGGTCTCAAGCATGTGTGGCGGCAATCAGGTGAGGAGTACAAAGATAAGTGTGTCATGCCTACAGTCAAGCATGGTGGTGGGAATGCCATGGTCTGGGGCTGCATGAGTGCAGCAGGTGTTGGGGAGTTACATTTCATTGAGGGACACATGAACTCCAATATGTACTGTGAAATACTGAAGCAGAGCATGATCCCCTCCCTCCGGAAACTGGGTCGCAGGGCAGTGTTCCAGCATGATAATGACCCCAAACACACCTCTAAGACGACCACTGCTTTATTGAAAAAGCTGAGGGTAAAGGTGATGGACTGGCCAAGCATGTCTCCAGACCTAAACCCAATAGAACATCTTTGGGGCATCCTCAAGCGGAAGGTGGAGGAGCGCAAAGTCTCGAATATCCGCCAGCTCCGTGATGTCGTCATGGAGGAGTGGAAAAGCATTCCAGTGGCAACCTGTGAAGCTCTGGTAAACTCCATGCCCAGGAGAGTTAAGGCAGTTCTGGGAAATAATGGTGGCCACACAAAATATTGACACTTCAGGAACTTTCACTAAGGGGTGTACTCACTTTTGTTGCCGGTGGTTTAGACATTAATGGCTGTATATTGAGTTATTTTGAGGGAAGAATAAATTTACACTGTTATATAAGCTGCACACAGACTACTTTTCATTGTGTCAAAGTGTCATTTTGTCAGTGTTGTCCCATGAAAAGATATACTTAAATATCTGCAAAAATGTGAGGGGTGTACTCACTTTTGTGATACACTGTACAAGGTGCTGTTATTTCAAGCTGATCAAGTACATGCTACTTCACTTAGAAATATCTCACAAAGTACAAATTCTTCAACTTTCTGAATAAACCATGTAGTAAAGGAAATTACCACTTACCTAATGCAGTAAGAAACAACTCGCCCGAACATGAACCCTGGACCCTCAGATTAAAAGTCTGATGCTCAACCGACTGAGCTATCCGGGCTGTAGAGATCCGTGCTATCTCTCTTGAAGGCGATTATATAAAGTTTTAGGTGAAGTATGTTACTGCTTACACACACAAAGAAAAACATCTCGGGAGGAGAATTTTGCAGGTAGATTACAAACAGATTCCTTTCTTTCACCTTTTTCCTTTTTTCCTGTATCAATTGCACGATTGTTTTCCAGTCATTAAAATGTTATGTGCATTTATATGTGGCAAGAGAAAAAAAAATCCATAAAACTCAAATTGAGTTAGCAAAGAACCTTAAATTATACTAAAGAGTTCTTCAAGTAGAAACAGTTCTACCAAGAACACAAAAAGAACCCTTAAGAAACACTTCTTAGTGCTACATACATTAGTTGTATTCTAGAGGTCAGCATGCGATGAAACTGTGATAGAAACAGACATCGTTTTACTTTATACAACAGTTAGTTCCTTACAATCTGATTGGTTGAGAAGTGATATTTGTGATAACAGCACAGCCTTTTCACACCACAACTGTATTACTCCGCTGACACGTTGCCAGTAACGACAAGCTTCATGCACACAAACGCGCACGCAGGCGACACAGACCTTTTTCCCGATCGCGTTTTAAATCCGTTATCTGATATACAATCTAGCGCACTGTGTAGGGAACATAAATCAGTTGTCTAATTCACTGTCTAGTGCACTATGTAGGGAACATGAATCCGTGATCTGATACACAATCTAGTGCACTATGTAGGGAACATTAATGTGTTTGTAACACGAACAGTTAGTTTAATAGCCCAGTTAGCAGCTCCTAAAAGTTCTGTTATCACCAATATCCTTTGGTGTGTGCAAGAGGTTTTTTATTTTTTGTTTCCCTTCGGAGGTTCTTGCCTTTTTCTTCTTGTTGTTCTTACCTCCCTGAAATGAGTTTTTGCAACTTGGGATGTCTGCTTTGTAGTGTTAAACTTTATATTAGTTGTGGAACTACTTTTTGGCAGAAGGTATTGTCAATATTAAAGCATATTTATTATGAAATTTAGGGCTTCTTTGATATATTTTCTTTCTTTATTTTGTAAAAACTGTTGTATAAAATCAATAGAACACTTGAGGTCATGTGTTATCGCAAATAACATCACGGCTGCGACCGAATCACAGCCGTGATGTTATTCACGATAACACACTCCCTCTCGTGTTCTATTGCTTGATTCTAACGCAAAATTAACTGTATTCATATTATTCCATCTAATGGACGATTGAATAGCCTACAACAAGCACAAACAGGGTTTGAGTTCTTAATAAATAATCCAGTCAGTTAAAAACCCAAAAAGAAGGCTGTACCTAATACACTCATACCAGAGAAAACACACCCTAACATGCTAGTGCCGTTACAGTGCTAACAATAGTCCACCCAAAAACATTATTTGGTCAGTTGGAGATCTCATATGGGGCTCCCTTTCTATTGATATATGATTTACAGCCTAGTGACAAAGTGTACAGTGCAGCAAATGGGTTACAGTCAGTAAATTTACCATACATAATAATATGAAAAGATTAAGCAGTTCGTACAAATGATGTCAGAAGTGGTTCGTACAAACCACTTCTGACATCTCATGCTTTATGCAAGTTTACTTCTTCAGAGGACACAGCCATCAGGGAATACAGTTTGCATGAACTGGGTGTACATGGTCTGCAACAATGCTGAGGTACAGTAGGTGGTACGTGTCAAAGTAACATCCGCATGGATGCCAGGATCCAGGCTTTTGATCTCTATAAGTGTGAGAAATTTAAACATGTATTCATCCTGATCATGAAGTATGTTTATTCAGCGTCTATTTACATTGTTACAGCTGTATTTTACAATTGAAACGTTCACATTATTTAAATGTATGTAAAGTACATTGTATACTAGCTGTTTACTTTTTTCCTAAGTAAAAACTGTCATTACCTCAACATGTCATTACCAACACATATCTTGTTGTGATGGTAAAAACACTTAGTGATGGTAATAACAGGTTTTTAGTTTCACCATCACTATCTTATTAACTCTTTAATAATTAAAGCTAATTAAAGCTAAATAAGCATAATGGTTTTATTATACAAGGAAACATTAATTTTCACTGATTAGTCAATATGGCCCACAAGATATCAGCAGAGATCCAAAAAAATATCAGTAATTACATGAAAAAGAAAAGGTAAGTTTAAAGTAATATCACAACCTTCAAAATGTGAACAAGGGAGCATCGTAAGGGGAATTAGCTCAAATGGTAGAGCGCTCGCTTAGCATGTGAGAGGTAGCGGGATCGATGCCCGCATTCTCCAGTGCAGATACATTATGATTATTTAAGGGTATCATGTAATATGAAACTCGTTGCGGCATCGCTTAATCGTAGCTTCAAAAATTAGATCAGGATTTAAGTGAGTCTTTAAGGCAACAAAAAATATGTGGGTATTAATATTTAAAACTCAGCGCATTATTAGGCTTATTATAAGGGCCTTGCTCAGGGACCCAACAGTAGCAACTTGGTGGTGGTGGGGCTTGAACTGGCAACCTTCTGATTACTAGCCAGTACCTTAACCACTGAGCTATCACTGGCCCAGTGATAAATATAAATATAGATAAATATATAAATATAAATATAGATTTAACCTGTCCTCTATTTACTACAGTCTGTTTGAAACAACTAGAACATGTTACACACACAGAGTGCTATTATTTCAAGCTTATCAAGTACATGATATTTCACTTAATAACATCTCACAAAGTACAAATTCTTGAACTTTCTAATTAAACCATGAAGTGCGGGACATTACCGCTTACCTAATGCAGTAATAAACAACTCGCCCAAAGAGGGACTTGAACCCTGGACCCTCAGAGTAAAAGTCTGATGCTCTACCGACTGAGCTATCCAGACTTGCTTTAAGTCTCACAAGGATGTGACTTGAATTACAAACTTTAACATATGTTGTCCTGTAGAACAGTTCCAGCAAGAACACCAAAAAAAACCCTTAAGGAACACTTCTTAGTACTACATACATTAGTTGTATTCCACACAGGTCAGCATGCGACATCGTTTTACTTTCTAACTGTATTCATATTATGCCATCTATATTACGGTGGCCCGCTGAGTTAAAACACAATAACATTTACAAAACAAACAAAAGCTGACAACACAACAACAAAAAGGAAAAACGCGAATATATTAAGAGACAACACAAATTCTTTAAGGTGGAACGCAATTACATTAAGGGAGAACACAACGAAATTAAGGAAACACAAATACACACTACACTACATCTAGTGGTCGATTGAATAGCCTACAACCAGCACAAACAAGGTTTGAGTTATTAACACATAATCCAGTCAGTTAAAAACCCAACAAGAAGGCTGTACCTAATACATTCATACCAGAGAAAACACACCCTAACATGCTAGTGCCGTTACAGTGCTAACAATGGTCCACCCAAAAACATTATTTGGTCAGTTGGAGTGCTCATATGGGGCTCCCTTTCTATTGATATATGATGTGGTGTCAACGGTACCCAAGCTAGTCAGGATGCGGTCTAAGGTGCTGCGATCTGTAACCCTCTACCATACATAATAATGTGAAAAGATACAACAGTTCATCCAAAGCTTAGTTCACGTGAGGGTGTTGTGGGATTGGTATTAGACCTTTGCAAGCAGGTCAGGATGGTTGAGTGGTCTAAGGTGCTGTGTTTAGTTTGCAGTTTCCCCTGGAGGCGTGGGTTTGAATTCCACTTCTAACATTTTACATTTACATTTTCTGCATTTAGCAGACGCTCTCATCCAGAGCGACTTACAGAAGTGCTTCCATAGTAAACATTTCATTTCTCAAGTTTTAGTAAACAACAGTCAAAGAACACAAATCTGCTGAAACCTGTTAGAACCAAAGTGTTTTTTTTTTTGTTTTTTTTTTGAAATGGAAAAAAAAATGTTAGTAAATAAGTACAAGTCAGCTTAAGTGCTTAGTAAAAAGGTGGGTTTTTAATCGTTTTTTAAAGACAGCAAGAGACTCAGATGTTCGGACAGACAGAGGAAGTTCATTCCACCACTTGGGTGCTAGAACAGAGAAGAGCCTTGATGCTTGTCTTCCTTTAGTCCTGGGTGGGGGCTCAAGTCGAGCGAGACTAGTGGCTCGGAGGTTGCGTGGTACAGAGCGGGGTTTGATTAGACCACGATGGTAGCTTGGGGCTGGTCCATTTTTGGCTTTGTAGGCGAGCATCAGTGTTTTAAACTGAATGCGTGCAGCTACAGCTCATGCTTTATACAAATTAACATCTTTAACCCTCTACCATACATAATAATGTGAAAAGATTTGTTTCAAGATTGTTTCAAAGTTATTGCATGTTTGTCAATTAAAAAAATTAATAAAGGTCTTTAAACTAAACGATGAATGAAAATAGAGCGAAAACTGACCTCATTTTTGACGCAGCGTTTCAGTGAGCAATGACGAAAGGAGTCTGATGTTACGTGTTGCCTTTAAACGATCATAATGTTTCTGCATTGGAGAACGCGGGCATCGATCCCGCTACCTCTCGCACGCGAAGCAAGCACTCTACCAATTGAGCTAATTCCCCATATAAAGAACTCGCCTTTACCCTTTGTAAATTGTAATGTACTAACAGATCATTGATGCTGCATTCTAAAGTGGGGGTTCAACGTGTTTAAGCTCACGTACTCACGTTTAACGCAGCCTTTAGGACGAACTGAACCAAATCGTAACTTTGTACCACTGACAGACTGACTTAAGGGTTGATGCTGCATTATGTAGGGACCAAAATAGTGCAGGATATACCAACTGTTTAGTGCAGTGCAATAACAAAGCAGCTCTGTGAAGCAAGAACTAAAATTATGATGCATGTCATTCAACATAAAATATGTGGGTATTAATATCTAAAACTCAGTGCATTATTAGGCTGCACATAAATATAGATTTAAACGGTCCTCTATTTACTACAGTCTGTTTAAAACAACTAGTTGGGGTGGAGAACATGTTACACATGCAGTGTGCAATTATTTCAAGCTTATCAAGTACATGCTATTTTACTTAGAAATATCTCACAAAGTACAAATTCTTCATCATTCTAAACAAACCATGTAGTACGGGACATTACCGCTCACCTAATGCAGTAAGAAACAACTTGCCCGAACAGGGACTTGAACCCTGGACCCTCAGATTAAAAGTCTGATGCTCTACCGACTGAGCAACCTCTTTGACTTCTATTGGAAAATGCAGGAGAAATTGCATACGTAGTTGCTCGTTTCGATCAGCACCTTACCCACTGGTAGCGTGGCCGAGCGGTCTAAGGCGCTGGATTAAGGCTCCAGTCTCTTCAGAGGCGTGGGTTCGAATCCCACCGCTGCCAACTCAGGCTTTTCAATGCCGGCTCCATGTTTACCCACCCAATGCAACGTATACTCAATTGGCCCTTTTCGACCCACAACCTTTCTTAACTTTTTTTTTTATGTAACATGAAACAGTTCGACCGCACTGTGCACACAAACCTTAACTTGGTGTACCTTTGTATCGTTGCTGTTATCTCTAGCATCACTCCGACTACATGCAACTATGATATAATAGGAAGCATAATAAAAAATAAAAAATTGTACTCACCCAATAACTGTGTTTATACCTAAAATGGAACGCAGACACTGTGAAAACAGCATACGTTCTAAAGCCAATGAGCTTTTAAACAAGCTCAAACACACCGATGCACCACAGAGTCTTAAATTAAGCATACAGCACGATGGTTTAGCAGAAGAAATGTTGTAAGAAAGGAAGCCCTTAAATACTGACCGTCTTGTTGCTCTGCTTGCAAGCTTACTGTAACAAAAGAATGGTCGTGTATCTGATGGGTTAAGATTAGTCGCTACTCCAACAGTTCTTCGCTGTGGCTGGTTAAATGCTAGAAATTACCGCTTACCTAATGCAGTAGGAACCAACTCACTCGAACAGGGACTTGAACCCTGGACCCTCAGATTAAAAGTCTGATGCTCTACCGACTGAGCTATCCGGGCTCTGCAACCTGCTTTAATCCCCACAAGCATGTGACTTAAATTACAAACTTTAACATATGTTGTCCTGTAGAACTTCAATTAATATAAAATGTTTTTATTTCTGTTTCGGCTCTCTTGAAGGTGATTATATAAAGTTTTAGGTGAAGTATGTTGCTGCTTACACCAGTGGCGGAGCCAGACAATTTTCATAGGGGTGGCCAGACTGAGACCATTGCTCACACAGGGGTGGCACAGAAACTGTCTGAAACCTTTTTTTTATGTGGCAAGTTGCTGTGGATCTAGTAGTGTTTTGGTCACTCACTCATTTACCTTAAACAGGCAGTGAGTGTCATGTAGAATTACATCAAGCCTAGCATTAAAAAAAAGCCCAATTTAGAGGAAAACCGCCCAATCTGGCAACACTCATGGCTCTAGACTAACTTTTTGCACTGGCTGCACTGGTGTGCCTAACTTTTTTTCTTAGGTGCACCAGCACAAAAGTTAGGTGCACCCAATTTTCAACCGCATCGCATTTAACACCTGTTTTACAGGTTCACTTTTTTAAATACTGACTTTGATTGATATTGATTAACTAACAATCTGGTCAACATAAAGTTCTGTATTTGAAGCACAATTCTACACGAAAGGTAACTTACTGAAAAAGTGTTGGTGATTAAAGTGCTTCACTAAGCTGAAATTTAAACTCAAGATAAATTAAATTAAAAGAAAATCTAAATTAAAAGTGCAAGTGTTTTAAGGGCTTCAAACTGAACATCTCATTTAATGATAAGAATATTACATATAATTAATGCAGTAACGAGACGCATATTATTGACATAGGCTACATGACATGACATTATTACATTTTGAGTCAGTTTGTCGCTGATATTTTTAAAGTGCCTTAAAGAAAAGATGAACTGTGTGATGTGACGCGGTAAAAGTAACCCGGACAGAACGAACAACGTTTAACGTGAAATATAAACACCACACGTGAAGTAAATCCAGTTAAACACAGATACATGTGGAGCTGTTAGACTGGGTTTGATGGTTATTTCACACAGATGTTTGTTTGTATCATGGAACTTTAATGATGTTTTATCTCTCGAGTCGAGCGCTGAGCAAATCGGTTATTTAGGTCGAGAGTCGCGGTGAAAGCGAAGCGCAAAACTCTTCTCACGTCAGTGAACTAAAGAAAACAACAACTGAGACAAACACGTCACGTCTTCTTATCACCGATATTTGACTGATGTTTTTACATTAAAACAAACATCTGTAACAGCAGCACAGATGCTCACACATATTCTACACACTCCGTCATGATATTTTGCTGTGTAACGCCCACCGGTGATGACGCTGGTCCCGCCCTTCACTATCTCTGATTGGTTTAGATTTATAGATATGATTAGATATGGGCCTAATGTGTGTCTGTTGGTGCACCGGAGACTTTCAGAGTCACAGAGACTTTTTTTTCCCCTCGAACGGCTGGTCGCAGATTGACTGTGGATGCTCGTTCACTCACAGCTGTTGAACTCATTTAGCCGCTAATATCCACCGTGTTGTAGGTATTATAGTGTAATCAGAGCGGTAACTGTGGCGCACGTCATCATGCACTTACGTATGCATATCGATCGAATTTGTTTAAAAATCATATCACCGTTATTGAAACATTTTCTATCGCGATATACAGTGTATCACAAAAGTGAGTACACCCCTCACATTTCTGCAAATATTTCATTATATCTTTTCATGGGACAACACTATAGACATGAAACTTGGATATAACTTAGAGTAGTCAGTGTACAACTTGTATAGCAGTGTAGATTTACTGTCTTCTGAAAATAACTCAGCACACAGCCATTAATGTCTAAATAGCTGGCAACATAAGTGAGTACACCCCACAGTGAACATGTCCAAATTGTGCCCAAAGTGTCAATATTTTGTGTGACCACCATTATTATCCAGCACTGCCTTAACCCTCCTGGGCATGGAATTCACCAGAGCTGCACAGGTTGCTACTGGAATCCTCTTCCACTCCTCCATGATGACATCACGGAGCTGGTGGATGTTAGACACCTTGAACTCCTCCACCTTCCACTTGAGGATGTGCCACAGGTGCTCAATTGGGTTTAGTCTATCACCTTTACCTTCAGCTTCCTCAGCAAGGCAGTTGTCATCTTGGAGATTGTGTTTGGGGTCGTTATCCTGTTGGAAAACTGCCATGAGGCCCAGTTTTCGAAGGGAGGGGATCATGCTCTGTTTCAGAATGTCACAGTACATGTTGGAATTCATGTTTCCCTCAATGAACTGCAGCTCCCCAGTGCCAGCAACACTCATGCAGCCCAAGACCATGATGCTACCACCACCAGGCTTGACTGTAGGCAAGATACAGTTGTCTTGGTACTTCTCACCAGGGCGCCGCCACACATGCTGGACACCATCTGAGCCAAACAAGTTTATCTTGGTCTCGTCAGACCACAGGGCATTCCAGTAATCCATGTTCTTGGACTGCTTGTCTTCAGCAAACTGTTTGCGGGCTTTCTTGTGCAGACCATGCAGACCGAGTTGATGCAGTGTGCGGCGTATGGTCTGAGCACTGACAGGCTGACCTCCTACGTCTTCAACCTCTGCAGCAATGCTGGCAGCACTCATGTGTCTATTTTTTAAAGCCAACCTCTGGATATGACGCCGAACACGTGGACTCAACTTCTTTGGTCGACCCTGGCGAAGCCTGTTCCGAGTGGAACCTGTCCTGGAAAACCGCTGTATGACCTTGGCCACCATGCTGTAGCTCAGTTTCAGGGTGTTAGCAATCTTCTTATAGCCCAGGCCATCTTTGTGGAGAGCAACAATTCTATTTCTCACATCCTCAGAGAGTTCTTTGCCATGAGGTGCCATGTTGAATATCCAGTGGCCAGTATGAGAGAATTGTACCCAAAACACCAAATTTAACAGCCCTGCTCCCCATTTACACCTGGGACCTTGACACATGACACCAGGGAGGGACAACGACACATTTGGGCACAATTTGGACATGTTCACTGTGGGGTGTACTCACTTATGTTGCCAGCTATTTAGACATTAATGGCTGTGTGTTGAGTTATTTTCAGAAGACAGTAAATCTACACTGCTATACAAGCTGTACACTGACTACTCTAAGTTATATCCAAGTTTCATGTCTATAGTGTTGTCCCATGAAAAGATATAATGAAATATTTGCAGAAATGTGAGGGGTGTACTCACTTTTGTGATACACTGTATATCGATATCGAACTATTGTCCAGCACTAGATATTCCCTTGCAATACTTTATCATTTGGCTGCCAACTTGTGTGTAATGATGAGACTCATTTGAACACCAGAACATGCTAGTGTGAATGCATGGAAAACTAATTTTAATTTTCTTTTAACAATATGATACAGACTGACCAACACTATTAAGCCAAATCAGCATTGAAAATAGACTTTACTTTTAATAGCCTTCTACAATGCTGGAGCTTCTTAAAACGGAATATATTCTTTTAAATAGAAGTGTTATTTAACTGCGATTAAATTGTTTTCCAACAAAGTCCGCCCAATTAGGCTACTAAATAGTAATAGTAGTACTAGTAGTACTAAGTAGTACTACATCTGTAATTGTGTTGGTGGTTGACATTTATGTCGAGTGTATTACTGCACTGTTTTGGTGGAGAACTACTTCTTTGAGGTGCGCTGTTGAATTGCGTCCCTGTGAGAACACCTGCGTGCAGAAATGCTTCCGCAAAAAAAGTTGCCGGCAAAGCGGTGATGGGGGGGCCGGAGGGGTGGCCGAAGATTCATTTATGGTGGCCATGGCCACCACTGGCCACCCCCTCTTACACACACAAAAAAAAACATCTCAGGAGGAGAATTTTGCAGGTAGATTACAAACAGATTCCTTTCTTTCACCTTTTTCCTTTTTTCCTGTATCAATTGCACGATTGTTTTCCAGTCATTAAATGTTATGTGCATTTATATGTGGCAAGAGAAAAAAATCCATAAAAATCTAATTGAGTTAGCAAAGAACCTTAAATTATACTAGAGTTCTTCAAGTAGAAACAGTTCTAGCAAAAACACAAAAAACCCTTAAGACTTCTTAGTCTTAGTTTTTTATTATTTCAAATGCCATTAATAATTTATAATCACTGATTTGTGAGATATCAGCAGTAGTAGATCATGTTTAACTGGTTTAATATTGTTTAAGCGCTGATTATCGGCTGTTTTTCGTATGTTGGGCGGTTTTCCATGCATTTTGGCGGGCTTTTAAATGCGCAATCTGGCAACCCTGGCTGAAGCGTTCATTCATATTTTGGAGCGATGTATGTTTGTATGCTAGAATATAAATAACATCTTTTACAAACTGCTGTCTATTTACATTGACATTTTCTCTTCTGTCTAAACATTTTTGGAATTGGGTTTTTAAAGATAAGCGATACTGTGGATAATATATTTAATGAGCTGAACTAACTGAGAGAAGCGCTAACGGTGGTGGAAGAGTCTAAAAGGGTTTGGAACATAGTCGTATCATCATAGCAGTACAACACAGTTTTGTCCGTAGCATCCGAAAATATCCAGAAGCTAATATACACAAACCTTTCTTTAAAAAATAAACTTACCTTGTTAATAAAGTATGACCACAATTTCTAAACAAACACAGTATCCGCTGCTGCAGTCTCTACACAAACTTTGCTGCACTGAAATCGCAAGGACACATTTTATGGATATTACGGTAATGAACTGAGAACTCGTCCTGCAGTCATGCAAGCACATACAGCAGTGTGTGAGTTTACACTAATCAACCATAACATTAAAACCACCTCCTTGTTTCTACACTCACTGTCTATTTTATCAGCTCCACTTACCATATAGGAGCACTTTGTAGTTCTACAATTATTGACAGGACCACCACAGAGCAGGTATTATTTGGATGGTGGATCATTCTCAGTACTGCATTGACACTGACATGGTGCTGGTGTGTTAGTGTGTGTTGTGCTGGCATGAGTGGATCAGACACAGCAGCGCTGCTGGAGTTTTTAAATACCGTGTCCACTCTATTAGACAGTCCTACCTAGTTGGTCCACCTTGTAGATGTAAAGTCAGAAACGATTGCTTATCTATTGCTGCTGTTTGAGTTGGTCATCTTCTAGACCTTCATCAGTGGACATAGGACGCTTCCCACTGGGTGCTGATGGCTGGATGTTTTTGGTTGGTGGACTATTCTCAGTCTAGCAGCACTGCTGTGTCTTATCCAGTCATACCAGCACAACACACACTAACACACCACCACCTGAATTTCCTGCATAAATCTGTTCCATAAAATATTTTCTGCCTTACTCAGCTCTCTGCTTCCTTGTATAGAAATAGGCTAAAAACCGGGTGTAGTAAGTCCTGCTGTCCACAACAAAGGACATTGGATAAATGTTTTGTTGAGAAAGGGTTAAAATTGCTGTACATTTCTGTAATCTTTATAAACTGAAGTTACGACTCATATTGAACGAAACTGATCTCTTACTTTGCTTATTTCCATGAAATGTGAAATATGACATGGCAGCCATTTTTAAAAGAAAGTTCATGAGCTGCTTGCCACACACCCACAAATGTGACATTAATAAAAAGCTCAGGATGTACTCTATAAAATACAGTACTACTCAAATGGATTGCATAAACGGTGCTTGAGTTAGAGATCTCGGACACATGTCAAGTCAAATTTATTTATATAGCGCTTTTTACAATGAACATTGTCTCAAAGCAACTTTACAGAATCCAGGCCGAAGGGCGACTGTGGCAGAGAAAAACTCAGGAAGAAACCTTGAGAGGAACCAGACTCAGCAGGGACCCATCCTTCTTGGGTGGCCTGGAGGATACTTTAAATAAAAAGGATTTACACAAATCATACAAACACAAAATTAAATTGAACTGAAAGTTGTAACCAGCAAAAAAATAATGTAAGTTCTTCATTGTTCAGTCCAGTCTGTGATAAAGTCTGTTGTACATTCTGGACATTTTTGGTGCAAACACGCCAGGTGTCCGTCACATCTAGTAGGAGCAGCATTGTTGGCACTGCAGTCTCGACTTGCAGTCTTTAACCTCAAGAGGGTGAACAGGTTTCCGTCAGAACCACCTCGGGTTAAAACAACAGAAGATGTTGTTACAATGTGAAATCGTTAGGAGTAAAATATCAGAGAGTTTTACAGGTTTAGACTCCAGCACCCCTAACTATTACAGCATAACTAGGTTTGCTTGTTTAGTTTGAAAAGACCAATCAACAGTCTGAGTAAATAAACATGTTTTCAATCTAGACTTGAACATAGAGACTGTGTCCGAGTTCTGACAGCGGATCTCCCTAAGTTTGAAGCAGATCTGTGATGGAAATGTTGTGTTTCAATAAACAATAAAAGTTATCAGGAGCAATTTCTTGGAAAGACTCCAAAAGGGGTTACCAAAAGTACAGTTGTTTTACATCAGGGGTGCCCAATACGTTGATCACGATCTTATAGTCAATCGCACAGTGCATCCCTAAGTAAAAACTGTCATTACCTCAACATGCCATTACCAACACATAACTTCTTGTGATGGTAAAGACACTTAGTGATGGTAAAAACAGGTTATTAGTTTCACCATCACTATCTTATTAACTGTTTAATAATTAAAGCTAATTAAAGCTAAATAAGCATAATGGTTTTATTATACAAGGCAGCGCATTAATTTTCACTGATTAGTCAATATGGCCCACAAGATATCAGCAGAGATCCAGTAAAATATCAGTAATTACATGAAAAACAAAAATTAAGCTTAAAGCAATATCACAACCTTCAAAATGGGAACAAAGGTGCATCATAAGGGGAATTAGCTCAAATGGCAGAGCGCTCGCTTCGCATGCGAGAGGTAGCGGGATCGATGCCCGCATTCTCCAGTGCAGATACATTATGATTATTTAAGGGTATCATGTAATATGAAACTCGTTGCGGCATCGCTTAATGAAACGCGGCATCAAAAATTAGATCAGGATTTAAGTGAGTCTTTAAGGCAACAAAAAATATGTGGGAATTAATATCTAAAACTCAGCGCATTATTAGGCTACACATAAATATAGATTTAAACTGTCCTCTATTTACTACAGTCTGTTAGAAACAACTAGTTGGTGTGGAGAACATGTTACACACACAGAGTGCTATTATTTCAAGCTTATCAAGTACATGATATTTCACTTAATAACATCTCACAAAGTACAAATTCTTCAACTTCGTAAATACAGCATGTAGTACAGGACATTACAGTTTACCTAATGCAGTAATAAACAACTTTAAGATTAAAAGTCTGATGCTCTACCGACTGAGCTATCCGAGCTCTGCAAGCTGCTTTAATCCTCACAAGGATGTGACTTGAATTACAAACTTTAACATACGTTGTCCTGTAGAACAGTTCCAGCAAGAACACCAAAAAAACCTTTAAGAAACACTTCTTAGTACTACATACATTAGTTGTATTCCACACAGGTCAGCATGCGACATCGTTTTACTTTCTAACTGTATTCATATTATGCCATCTAGTGATCGATTGAATAGCCTACAACCAGCACAAACAGGGTTTGAGTTCTTAACACATAATCCAGTCAGTTAAAAACCCAACAAGAAGGCTGTACCTAATACACTCATACCAGAGAAAACACAACCTCACATGCTAGTGGCGTTACAGTGCTAATAATGGTTCACAAATGGTCCAAAATCATTATTTGGTCAGTTGGAGTGCTCATATGGGGCTCCCTTTCTATTGATATATGGTGTGGTGTCAACGGTACCCAAGCTAGTCAGGATGCGGTCTAAGGTGTTGCGTTCATGTCACAGTCTCCCCTGGAGGCGAGGGTTCAAATCCCACTTCTGACAGCGCATGCTATACACAAATTTACATCTTTAACCCTCTACCATACATAACAATCTGAAAAAATATAGCTTCAGTGAGGCATTGACTTTCGTATTACATGATGCCATTAAATTATCACAATGTTTGTACACTGGAGAATGTGGGCATAGATCCCGCTACCTCTCGCATGCTAAGCAAGCGCTCTACCATATAAGCTAATTCCCCTTACGAAGGACCCTTTGTAAATTGTAATGTTCTAACAGAGTGTTGATGCTGCATTATGTAAGGGCCACGATAGTGCAGGATATACCAACTGTTTAATGTAGTGCAATTACTACAGTCTGTTTGAAACAGTTGGGCATACAACTAGTTGGTGTGGAGAACATGTTACACATACAGTGTGCTATTATTTCAAGCTGATCAAGTACATGCTATTTCACTTAGAAATATCTCACAAAGTACAAATTCTTCAACTTTCTGAATAAACCATGTAGTATGGGACATTACCGCTTACCTAATGCAGTAAGAAACAACTCGCCCGAACAGGGACCTGAACCCTGGACCCTGAGATTAAAAGTCTGATGCTCTACCGACTGAGCTACCCGGGCTGTAAAGATCTGTGCTGTCTTTCTTGAAGGCGATTATATAAAGTTTTAAGTGAAGTATGTTGCTGCTTACACACACAAAGAAAAACATCTCGGGAGGAGAATTTTGCAGGTAGATTACAAACAGATTCCTTTCTTTCACCTTTTTCCTTTTTTCCTGTATCAATTGCACGATTGTTTTCCAGTCATTAAAATGTTATGTGCATTTATATGTGGCAAGAGAAAAAAAAATCCATAAAACTCAAACTGAGTTAGCAAAGAACCTTAAATTATACTAAAGGGTTCTTCAAGTAGAAACAGTTCTACCAAGAACACAAAAAGAACCCTTAAGAAACACTTCTTAGTGCTACATACATTAGTTGTATTCTAGAGGTCAGCATGTGATGAAACTGTGATAGAAACAGACATCGTTTTACTTTATACAACAGTTAGTTCCGACCTTACAATCTGATTGGTTGAGAAGCGTTCTAACCGTGCTGATATTCGTGATAACAGCACAGCCTTTTCACACCACAACTGTATTACTCCGCTGACACGTTGCCAGTAACGACAAGCTTCATGCACACAAACGCGCACGCAGGCGACACAGACCTTTTTCCCGATCGCGTTTTAAATCCGTTATCTGATATACAATCTAGCGCACTGTGTAGGGAACATAAATCAGTTGTCTAATTCACTGTCTAGTGCACTATGTAGGGAACATTAATGTGTTTGTAACGCGAACAGTTAGTTTAATAGCCCAGTTAGCAGCTCCTAAAAGTTCTGTTATCACCAATATCCTTTGGTGTGTGCAAGAGGTTTTTTCTTTTTTTTTTTTCTTCGGAGGTTCTTGCCTTTTTCTTCTTGTTATTCTTACCTCCCTGAAATGAGTTTTTGCAACTTGGGATGTCTGCTTTGTAGTGTTAAACTTTACATTCGTTGTGGAACTACTTTTTGGCGGAAGGTATTGTTAATATTAAAGCATATTTATTATGAAATTCAGGGCTTCTTTGAATTATTTTCTTTCTTTATTTTGTAAAAACTGTTGTATAAAAGCAATAGAACACTTGAGGTCGTGTGTTATCGCGAATAACACACGCCGTGATGTTATTCGCGATAACACACTCCCTCTCGTGTTCTATTGCTTGAGTCTAACGCAATATTAACTGTATTCATATTATGCCATCTAATGGTCGATTGAATAGCCTACAACAAGCACAAACAGGGTTTGAGTTCTTAACAAATAATCCAGTCAGTTAAAAACCCAACAAGAAGGCTGTACCTAATACATTCATACCAGAGAAAACACACCCTAACATGCTAGTGCCGTTACAGTGCTAACAATGGTCCACCCAAAAACATTATTTGGTCAGTTGGAGATCTCATATGGGGCTCCCTTTCTATTGATATATGGTTTACAACCTAGTGACAAAGTGTACAGTGCAGCAAATGGGTTACAGTCAGTACATTTACTATACATAATAATGTGAAAAGATTAAGCAGTTCGTACAAATATTAGTCCGTGTGGGGCGAGGGTGGTGTCGATGGTACCCAAGCTAGTCAGGATGAGGTCTAAAACGCTGAGTTCAGGTCACAGTGTCCCATGGAGGTGTGGGTTTGAATCCCACTTCTGACTGCTAGTGCTTTATACACATTATGTCTTTAACCCTCTAAGACACATAATAATGTGAAAAGATTCAGCACTTTGTACAAATCTTTGGCCATGTGGGGGTGTTGTTGGTAATTGGCATTAAGAACTTGCAAGCATGTCAGGATGGCCGAGCGGTCTAAGGCGCTGCGTTCAGGTCGCATTCTCCCCTGGAGGCGTGGGTTCGAATCCCACTTCTGACATCTCATGCTTTATGCAAGTTTACTTCTTTAGAGGACACAGCCATCAGGGAATACAGTTTGCATGAACTTGGTGTACATGGTCTATGACAATGCTGAGGTAGGTGGTACGTGTCAAAGTAACATCCGCATGGATGCCAGGACCCTGGTTTCTGATTTCTAAAAATGTGAGAAATTTAAACGTATTCATTCTGATCATGAAGTATGTTTATTCAGCGTCTATTTACATTGTTACAGCAGTATTTTACAATTGAAATGTTCACATTATTTAAATGTATGTAAAGTACATTGTATACTAGCTGTTTACTTTTTTCCTAAGTAAAAACTGTCATTACCTCAACATGTCATTACCAACACATATCTTCTTGTGAGGGTAAAGACACTTAGTGATGGTAATAACAGGTTTTTAGTTTCACCATCACTATTTTATTAACTCTTTAATAATTAAAGCTAATTAAAGCTAAATAAGCATAATGGTTTTATTATACAAGGAAACATTAATTTTCACTGATTAGTCAATATGGCCCACAAGATATCAGCAGAGATCCAGTAAAATATCAGTAATTACATGAAAAAGAAAAGTTAAGCTTAAAGTAATATCACAACCTTCAAAATGGGAACAAAGACGCAAATGCACATGAGGTAGTAAAGTTACATATAATCACAACCCCCTTCCCCTAACCACCACCACCACAAGTCCAACAAAATCAAGAGAGAATGCACTTCATAAAAGACCTCACATTGTTCATCCTAAATGCTAAGATCAACATTTAAATAAAGTGAGTCTTAGATCGTTTAAAAGCAACGCATAATATAAACAAGAGTACGTGAGTTTAAACACGTTGCACCCTCACTTTATAATGCAGCATCAACACTCTGTTAGTACATTATACAGTTTGGTGGGTTCTTTGAAAGGGGAATTAGCTCAAATGGTAGAATGCTTGCTTAGCACGTGAGAGGTAGTGGGATCGATGCCCACATTCTCCAGAAACATTATGATTATTTAAGGGTAACATGTAATATGAAACTTGTTGCGGCATTGCTTAATGAAACACAGCATCAAAAATTTGGTCAGGATTTAAGTGAGTCTTTAAGGCAACATAAAATACGTGGGTATTAATATGTAAAACTCAGTGCATTATTAGGCTGCACATAA